>NC_048433.1:15441669-15604169 GCF_004353265.1 Vitis riparia
ATGAAAAAATAATTCTAATATTTATCTAAAAATTGATAATTGAAGATTTTTTATAAAAATAAAATATAAAGAAATGAAAAAAAAAACAAAAACAAAAAAAAAACAAAAATCTGAGTGCATTTAATAAGATAAATGAAGAGTAAAGATATAAAAAACAACAAGAAAATAGTTGTATTTAGTATGATGGAACAATTTGTAAAATAAATAAGAAGGATAACCTTACCGCTCTAGAAATTGTAGAATTTATTATTTTTCAAAACCAATGAAGAGGTAAAAAGTGGGATATCATTTGATCATTATTTCCCTAGAAAAGGTTTGAGGCATAATTTTATGCCTTTGATTCCCCTCTTACTTCCTCCCTAGGAAAATGTTATTAAAGGGATACCAATCAAACTTAGAACTGAATAATTGAAAATATATGGTGAAATATGTGTCATTGAATAAATACATAATCAGTGAAATATGTGTCATTAAATAAATGTATGAACGAATGAGATAAATTATTATCAAACTAAGAATGGAGTGATTAAAAATATATGGTGAAATTTACTTCACTAAACAAATATATAAAGAAATGGGACAAAGGTAAAAACAAGGGAAAATCTATTCCATTGAATAAATGTTTAAACAAAAGGGATGAGGTTATAAACAATTAAAACCCATCAATCCAATGAGACAATACAAAATATGAGGGGTCAATTTAGACCAAGATTCAAAACAATGCCACCCATATATAACTAAAAGGAATATTAGATAAGTAATATGATCGATATATAGTAATGACACACCGGAGGTTAAGACCTCCTTAATTGATAGTAATTTTTGAATGGTATTGACATAACACACTTGGATGTTGTAGTAAGACCTCCTCTTTAATTAAAGGTGATATAAACTTATGAGTTGACAACACAAATTGACTCGAACGATGTTTGGTAAAACTTAGTATTTATTACTTAATGACTTAAGTTAACTTAAAACTTATTATTTAATTTTTACTTTAAATATTAAGATTGGTTGATAAAATTAATTAAAATTTATTCTCCATCATCAAAGTG
Organism: Vitis riparia; assembly: GCF_004353265.1. Lineage (NCBI taxonomy): Eukaryota > Viridiplantae > Streptophyta > Magnoliopsida > Vitales > Vitaceae > Vitis > Vitis riparia. The sequence goes on from NC_048433.1 coordinate 15,442,725, forward strand.
ATATAGCTACCTTTGTTAATTTTAATTAATATTTATTCTTTCATTAATCTTAAAAAATAAATTTATTTGTTAAACATTCTTATTTAAAGTATCCTTGATGATTAAGATAACAAACCAAAATATTTATTATAAAAGATAAGTTATAAATGTAAAGTCATGGTTGTAAAATATATTCTCACTAAATATGGACAAATGAGACAAAAAAAATATTTGAGATTAAAAACAAGTTAATTATTTTAAGTTAATACTTAAAATTATTTTTAACTTTAGGAGAGTTTTATAAATCAATTTAATACATATATAATGTTAAAAACTTTTTCCCTTATTCGATGTAGGAGATTACAATTACCTCATATAAACACAATATCCCAAACCCATGTCATTCAAAATTAATAGCTTGTGGATGGTGGTGCAAGAGGGCAACTATTCATAACACTTGTAGTTGGACCCATGTGCATGACAGTGACATACATAGCAAAATAATTTATCAGTTTGAATCTGTGCAATTCAAAGTGAGCCATCAATAATACTTCCTTAAAATAAAATGTGCTTTATTTTGAGCCCTCTAGATCAAAGACAAACATGTGATATAAGGTTCACACTAGATGTGATACCAAGCCATTACCAATAGTACTCATATCATATAAACTATCTTGGTAGGCCATATTCATTCACCCAATAGTAACAGTATAGAATATATGCAAGACATAAACAGCTGAGACGAAAACCATATATGATGCTCTGATTCACCCCAATCAAATTAAGCATTAGTGAAGTAGTATTGAAAAACTTATTATGGAATTTGTTCAAATGTTGAATGTAGTTCAGAGTGGTTGGCAACTACCCCAATATAGGCTAAGGAAATTGGGCTTAAAGAACACTGATTTAGAAGGTTGTGAATTTTGAACTTTCAACTTTTTCTTGTTTCTTTTTAAATGTGTGGACTTTCTAATTTTTGTTGTTTCGATGCTCACACTGTAAATTGACGATTAGTTATTTAATTAGTATTTGTTAAAATAAGAAAGTTATGGTCATCAATCCTTGCGGATTGAGTGATTTTTCAAACATTGACAACTATTATTATTCTCACTACATATTTAGGCTATGTTTGATTCCTAATAAATTTAAGGGAAAATGTAAGAGAAAAAAAATAGAAAGAAAAAGTAAAGGAAAATACAAAATAGATTTAAAGTCAATAAATTATTTTTATTTGTTGTTTCAAACTCACTTCACTTTTTTTAACTTATTGATATAAAGATTAAATAATTTGAAAATGTGTAAATTTGTTACTAGTTATAATTATATTTAATTTTCTTTTTTATTTTTCATAAGACAACCAAACATCAAAAAATCATTTTCCTTGATAATTTTTTCTTTCCTTAATACTTTTCGAGAACCAAACATAACCTTAAAGTTTCAAGTTTCCCCTTCATGTCTTGTCTTGCTACTTCATCTAAGTAGGTTTGGACAAGGTCTGTGCTCTTACCACCTCTTCAGAAAGTGATGGATAATCTCCTCCTATTGCAATGGTGTGGGGCATTGAAGGTTGTTACCTTGTGGCCAACTCAAAGAAGTTGAAGTTTAATGTAGATCTTTTTGGCTATTAAAGAGCAACATCTAACAACACAACTCCAATTCTTTTGGTTTTCACTAATGTGCTTGAGCATCGAAAGAGTTTGTGTATTCTCTCTAATTGAGCTTTCAATTATATACCAACAATCAATATCTTATCATCTTCTATTTTTCTTTTAAATATTAGGTTTTCTTAAATTTCATTATATAAAATTTGAGGATTATCATCCTTTCAATAACATACTAAAGTTTGATAGTTAATTAATAACAAATCATCACATTATGAACAAAAGTTTTATTACTTCATACTTTAAGAATTGTTTTGTAAATTTCATTTTTTGTATGTTTATTCAATGGTCTAGACAAGGACCCATTGGATATGATATCTATTAGGTATCATCGTATTTTTCAAAATTTAATTGTCAATTTATCATTTACAATATATTATTTATAAATATAAAATATTGTAAAATTTTAATGTACTTTTTTTTAGTGATAAAGTAAAAAAACAAATTTGTCTAAAAATGATTGAACTCTTAAAGAAACTTGTTCTAAGAGTTAAATAAAAAACAATCTCATACTTTTATTATGGGTGTGTTTAAGGTGTTATATTTGAAGTTCTTTTAATTAAAGTTTTTTTTTTCGAAGCATTTTTATTAGTGACTTTTCAATCTTTAAAAGTAGTTTTCAAATTTTATCAAACATCTTATTTTTCCTTTAAAATATTTTTTATTTTAAAAGTATTTTCTAAAAGCACCATCAAATGGACTCTAATAAGTTATTAGGAACACAAACTCAAAATGGGATTATGACGTTGGTTTGGTGGTCCAACCCATGTCATTCAAAATTAGTATGCTTGTGGATTGGGGTGCAGGAGAGTGGCCTACTCATTAGCACGTGCAGTTGGAGCCATGTGCATGAAAGTTACACGTATATTGCAAAATGATTTATCAGTTTGCATCCGTGCAATAATTCAGAGCGAGCCATCCCTCAAATAAAATGCATGTGTATTATTTTGAGTGGCTCTGTGTCAATCACAAACATGTGACATAGAGTTCACACTAGATGTGTGGACCGAGCTATTACCAATGGTACTCTTATCATATATATAATCTGTCTTGGTAGGCCATACTCATTCACCCAGTAGTAATAGTATATATGCAAGACAAACAACTGAAACACAAACCATATATAAAAATTACTTATCAAATGCATTTCAACCAATCACTATAAGTTATTTTCAAATATTTAAAAAAACTTCTAAATTTTGTCAAATTAATGTCGATGATGTCAGCAATGATGATAATGAAGCAGTAAATGCATCTTCAACTACAAAAATTCAATGAATCAGTACCAGTCCAGAAGCAATAAAACCATCAGCAGGCCACCTATTATGCATGTAGAAAAGAAAAGAGAAAAGGACAAGGAGAAAGAGAGAAGGAAGCAACAGATGGATGAAAAAACAAAAGTCACATGTCTCAGAAGACTTTTACAATCTTTGTATTTATTTTCAACCAAACCTCATCATAGCTTGTAAATATTTTCCCTTGCCGTCCAACCACTTGAATTACTTCTCGCCTGTCACTTGTAGATGTTAAATTAATCCTCACATGTCATTTGTAAGTGCTGAATTACTTTTACTTTGTTGGTCTATAAGTGTGCCTCTCAGATGTTATATTTCAAGTATTTTTAGAGTGTGTTTGATAGTGATTCTTAAAAATATTTTTGATCTTTCTAATATTTAAAATTTTTTTTTTCTAAGTATTAGAAATATAAAAATACTTATCAAAATCACTATCATATGTAATATTAATTGAAATGTTTTTCTAAAAGTATTTTTATAAAAATTACTTATCAAATGCATTTCAACCCATCACTATGAGTTATTTTCAAATATTTAAAAAAAATTCTAAATTTTGTCAAATTAATGTCGATGATGTCAGCAATAATGACAATGAAGCAGTAAATACGTCTTCAACTACAAAAATTCAATAAATCAGTACCAGTCCAGAAGCAATAAAACCATCAGCAGGCCACCTATTATGCATGTAGAAAAGAAAAGAGAAAAGGACAAGGAGAGAGAGAGAAGGAAGCAACAGATGGATGAAAAAACAAAAGTTTCATGTCTCAAAAGACTTTTACAACTTTGTATTTATTTTCAACCAAACCTCATCATAGCTTGTAAATATTTTCCCTTGCCGTCCAACCACTTGAATTACTTCTCGCCTGTCACTTGTAAATGTTAAATTAATCCTCACCTGTCATTTGTAAATGCTGAATTACTTCTACTTTGTTGGTCTATAAGTATGCCTTTCACATGTTCTATTTCAAGTATTTTTAGAGTGTATTTGGTAGTGATTTTTAAAAATATTTTTGATCTTTTTAACATTTAAAAATTTTTATTTTTCTAAGTATTAGAAATATAAAAATACTTATCAAAATCACTATCATATGTAATATTAATTGAAATGTTTTTCTAAAAGTATTTTTATAAAAATTACTTATCAAATGCATTTCAAAGAATACTATAAGTTATTTTCAAATATTTAAAAAAATTTCTAAATTTTGTCAAATTAATGTCGATGATGTCAGCAATGATGACAATGAAGCAGTAAATGCGTCTTCAACTACAAAATGTAAGGGAAAAAAATAGAAAAAAAAAAGTAAAAATAAAGGAAAATACAAATTAAATTTAAAGTCAATAAATTATTTTTATTTATTGTTTCAAACTCACTTCACTTTTTTAACTCATTGATATAAAGATTAAATAATTTGAAAATGTGTAAATTTGTTACTAGTTACAATTATATTTAATTTTCTTTTATATTTTTCATAGGACAACCAAACATCAAAAAATCATTTTCCTTAATAATGTTTTTTTTCCTTAATACTTTTTGAGAACCAAACATAACCTTAAAGTTTCAAGTTTCCCCTTCATATGTCTTGTCTTGCTACTTCATCTAAGTTCGTTTGGATGAGATCTGCACTCTTACCACCTCTTCACAAAGTGATGGACAATCTCCCTCCTATTGCAATGGTGTGGTGCATTGAAGGTTGTTACCTTGTGGCCAACTCGAAGAAGCTGAAGTTCAATGTAGATCTTTTTGGCTATTAAACAGCAACATCTAACAACACAACGCCAATTCTTTTGGTTTTCACTAATGTGCTTGAGCATTGAAGAGTTTGTGTATTCTCTTTAATTGAGCTTTCAAAGATATACCAACAATCAATATTTTATCGTCTTCTATTTTTCTTTTAAATATTAGGTTTTCTTAAATTTCATTATATGAAATTTGAGGATTATCTTCCTTTCAGTAACATACTAAAGTTTGATAGTTAATTAATAACAAATAATCACATTATGAACAAAAGTTTTATTACTTCATATTTTAAGAACAATCTGTGTTTTGTAAATCTCGTTTCTTTGTATGTTTATTCAATGGTATAGACAAGGACCCATTGGATATGATATCTATTAGGTACCATCGCATTTTTCAAAATTTAATTGTAAATTTATCATTTACAATACATTATTTATAAATATAAAATATTGTAAAATTTTTGTGTACTTTTTTTAGTGATAAAGTAAAAAATAAATTAGTCTAAAAATGATTGAACTCTTAAAGAAACTTGTTCTAAGAGTTAAATAAAAAACAATCTCATACTTTTATTATGGGTGTGTTTGAGATGTTATATTTGAAGTTCTTTTAATTGAAGTGTTTTTCTCAAAGCATTATTATTAGTGATTTTTCAATCTTTAAAATTAGTTTTCAAATTTTATCAAACATCTTTTTTTTTTTCCATTTTTATTTTAAAAGTGTTTTCTAAAAGCACCATCAAATGGACTCTAATAAGTTATTAGGAACACAAACTCAAAATGGGATTATGATGTTGGTTTGGTGTGAAAATGGGAATATCATGTTGGTTTGGTGGTCCAACCCATGTCATTCGAAATTAGTATGCTTGTGGATTGGGGTGCAGGAGAGTGGCCTCCTCATTAGCACTTGCAGTTGGAGCCATGTGCATGAAAGTTACACGTATTTTGCAAAATGATTTATCAGTTTGCATCCGTGCAATAATTCAGAGCGAGCCATCCTTCAAATAAAATGCACGTGTATTATTTTGAGCGGCTCTGCGTCAATCACAAACATGTGGCATAGAGTTCACACTAGATGTGTGGACCGAGCTATTACCAATGGTACTCTTATCATATATATAATCTGTCTTGGTAGGCCACACTCATTCACCCAGTAGTGATAGTATATATGCAAGACATAAACAGCTGAACACAAACCATATATGAGGCTCTAATCCTCCCGAATCCAAGCAAACATCGGTGAAGTATTGCTGGAAAGCTTAATATGGAAGTCGTAATTCAAGAAATCATGAATCTAATCCAGAGGAAGTGGGGACTCGATAGAAATGGCTCTCAAGAAACAATGGGAGAACTCCGGAGCAGGCTTGGACTCCCACAACCAAGGAGATTTAGCTTGAACGACAACACCAATTTCCTAATTCCAGTGAAGAACACAGCCCTTCATTGGGCTGCAAGAATGGGAGACAAGGACTCTGTGGAAAGGTTACTGAATGATAACCCGTCCCTTCTCACTGAGAAGAACATCAAAGGCAACACTCCACTGCACTTGGCAGCCTCTTCTGGCCATGTTGGTGTTGTAGAATCTCTCATCCGCCATGCTAAAGGCTTAGACGTTGAAAGTGGAAGAGTATATGAGGTAATTAGTATGAGAAATATGAAAGACGACACGCCATTGCATGAAGCTGTTAGAGGTGGTCACGACTCGGTCATCAGTCTACTTGTGAAAGAAGTAAAGGCAAATCACTCTGATTTGTTGGCTTCGATCAACGAAGCTGGCGAGTCTCCATTGTCTATGGCTATTGATGTAAACCGATCCCCTATTGTGGAAGAAATCCTTAAGGCAGGGCCCTCCTCTCTTCTGCACAGAGGTCCCAATGGCCAGACACCTCTCCACAGGGCCATTTTAAGGGATGATTTAGGTAAAGATTGCACTTTCCTCTATTTGATCATTAGGCAATGAACTGCTGAGGATCTGAATCTGATTAATTTATCCAGGCAAAACGTTTTTTTATGGTAGAAATTGGGATCAAATAACTTTCAACATCCATGTATTGCCATTTTATGCCCACCAAAAACAACTTTTACTGCAATAGTTTCTGATCTGAATATGCATAATGTATAAATAATTCAATTTTAATTTTTACATGTCTTTTCTCTCCCTTAAAATTAGATACAACAACCGTTATACTCCAGGAAAGGCCGGATCTGATATATGAGAAAGACAGCTACGGGAGAATTCCTCTTCACTATGCTGCAGCCTACTGTGCCCTTGAGGTAGTCGATCAGTTACTTGAAGTAGATTTTTCTACCGCACAGTTCCAAGATGGCCATCTATCGACCCCTGCTCACTTGGCCGCAGAAGGAGACAGAGTAGAAGTATTGAAGATTTTGTTCCACCACTGCCGGGATTCAATTGAGCTACTCAACAAACACCAGCAAAATGTCCTTCATGTAGCAGCTCAAAATGGGTCATTTGACGTGGTTGAATGCTTTACGAGTTTGCGGGAGAAGGATGACATGAGCAAGAGTTTAATGGATGACCTGATCGATCAGCCGGATAAGGATGGAAACACACCTTTGCATCTTGCTGTTATGAACTTCCATAGCAGAGTGGTAAGTGCTCTTATTTTGACCCCACAAGTGGACATCAGGGCTATCAACAAGCAGCAAAAAACAGCACTCCACATAGCTCAGGTAAATTTCTTATTGCTTTCTTCCCTTTTTTCTTAACAATAGAAATTCATTAATTGAATTAAATTAGGTTAAGCAATTATTGGGAGGTTAAAACCTCCTTCTAAGATTAAAGTAGAGTCATAATCAAATTTCTATTACTATACTTTTAATTTAGGGTACCAAAATTGAGGTAAATTACAATTTTCAAATTGAGGAGGGGAATCAAAATTCTAGTAAACTATGACTATTTTAAAAGATGATTCAAGCACATTAATGAATGATAATTGAATTAATTTCTCATTCTCATTTTTTATTCCAATGTTCCAAATGTGAGGAGTAGTTGATGTAATTAAGCTCTTAACCAAGTAGAGAGTTAAATTGGGTAGTTAAAGTAGGGTTAAACCCGTAATTATCAATATCAACTAATTATCATAAGAGGTGACAAATATCTATAAATAAATTATGCACATCTAGAACTCATTGTAAGTTCTTCAAATTTAATAGAGTTATTAGATAATTTTTCTCTATCTTTATTAATTATTTTTTACTCTTAACAAATTGGTATTAGGAAAACATGCGAAAGATGACAACTACAACATCTCATTTTGATGTTTTTCAACTCAACGAATATAATTTTGAAAATTGGAGGATCAAGATGAAGACTTTGCTTGATTCCAACGATGCATGGGAAATCATAGAGAAAGGCTACACTATGCCCAAAGATGAAAGTAATCTCTCAGTAACTGAAAGGGAATATAATGATGCGAGAAAAAAAGATAAGAAAGCTCTTACTCTCATCTATCAAGCTATAGATGAAAAAACTTTTGAGAAGATATCATGTGCAAGTACTGCCAAAGAAGCATGGGAGTTATTGGAGCACTCTTACACAATGGTTGACAAGGTAAGAAAAATGTCCATCTTCAATTCTTTGAGAATAATTTGAAAATATTTTGCATTTAAAAGGGTTTACATTAATTTCTGAAGTGAGTTTATTATGAAGGCATATTGTCAATTTTGATTTTGTGCCCAATGATTAAGATGATGAAATAGGTATTGACATTGTTAATCCAATTAAATCATTATGAAGGCATAACTTAATTAAGAATGAAAATTTTCTAACTATATAGTTAAAATAAGTACTTCATGTTATAATAATTCAAATGCAAATCATCATTAAGATTTTTATAGATATAGGTTTGTAAAAAAAAAAACAGATTTAGATACGGCAGCTAGTCATAATCCAACTATCCCAATGCTACATATCTTTCAAGCCCCTTATCAAAACAATAGTAAATAGAAACTTGAGATTCTCACATTGAAGACTAATATCTAGAATCAATAGAGACGGATTATCCAATGGCAACAAGCCATTCCTTCGGGGCATCTTAGTATCATATCAACATTCTACAATATTGGGAGTATGCATATTGGAACTCCCAATATCTAGAACCAATGATGTATATGTGTCTAAATCTTTCACGTCCCTTTTTAAGCATAGAAAATACAATGGAAGTATTATCACACTAAACACTAAAATTATTAAGACCCTATTTGGCAATCGTTTTTAAGAACAGTTTTCTATTCTCTAAAATAAAAAAATAGGAAAACATGTTTGGCAGCCAAGAAACGTTTTCTATTTCCTATTCTTAAAAATAAAACATAGAGTATTCTTAGAGAACAATTTTTAGTTTTTTTCACATGTTTTTTGATAGTTGTTTTAAAAAATACTTGTACAAAAGTGTTTCATAGGTTATGCTCCACACAAAAGGATACAAGTGTTTTAATCCTCAAACTACACAAACTTAGGTAAGTATGGATGTCTCCTTTTGGGAAAATCAATCTTACTTTAGCATAAGTCATCTTCAAAGGAAGAAAGAGAGATAGAAAGATAATTTTTGGGACATTTATGTTCCTCTACATATTATAATTCTTTCCAAATTCTACTTATCTAATTTTTTTTTCTCCTATTTTTCCAAAATACAAACTCAAGAAAAATCCATCCAAGATATTACAAACCAACGAAATCCTAGTCAATCATTGCTAAGTATAGATGTATCACAAACATGAGGAGAAATACTACAAAAGGATCAAAACAAACTAAATTTTGAGCTTCTAATTTATACTAGAACTTGATGAAAAAGGAAAAAATATGCCTATTACTCCAATACAGAATCAACCAAAACCTCTTAGAGATGGTCCTTTCCTCTACATAGATTTGCTTATTGACATAGAATCTACCAAAATCTTCGAGAGATGGTCCTTTGAATATTCCAAGTAAACATGTTCCTATTTTCCCTCTAATTATCTTATATTGTGCCATATCTAGCAATGAGCTCTTAGATCTTGATGTTCCTATAGCCACCAGGAAATGAGTCAAAACACGTACCAATCATCCTATTACTAAATATTTATCTTATTAGAGATTTTCTAATGACCATAGTGCATTTACCTCTAAAATTTTATCACTTGTTCTTTCCAAGAAACATGGAAGAAGCTCTAAATGATCCACATTGGAAGTTAGCAATTATGAAAGAGATGAATGCTTAGAAAAAATGGTGCTTGGGACATAACTGACTTGCCAAAAGATAAGAAGACAATAGGGTGCAAATGGGTATTAACTGTAAAGAGCAAGGTTGATGATGGTAGCATAGAAAGGTACAAGGTAAGGCTCATGGCAAAAGGATTTACATATACCTACAAGATCAATTACTAGGAAACATTAGTTCCAATAAACTCAATTCGGGTTTTATTAGCTTTGGCAATGAATTCCAACTAGTCCTTACATCAGTTAGATGTAAAAAAATGGCTTCTTAAATAGAGATTTGGAAGAGAAATTTTATAGGTCTACCACCTAGCTTCAAGAAAAGGTTTGGTAAAGGTAAAGTCTATAAATTGAAGAAGTCTTTATATGGAGTTAAACACCCTAGAGCATGGTTTAAATGTTTAGGAAGGCTATAAGAAGTCATGGTTACTATCAAAGTCAAACAAATCATACTATGTTTCATACCCATTTGAGAGACAAGAAAGTTGCAATCTTGATTGTTTATTTGGAAGATACAATCCTAATAGATGATGATAATGTTGAACTAGAAAGATTGAACAAGAGACTTGCAAATGATTTTGAGATCAAAGACTTAGGTATGTTAAAATATGTCCTTGGGATGGAGTTCGCTAGGTCTAAGGAAGATATATTTGTTAATCTACACAAATATGTACCCAATCTGCTTGGTGAAACAAGTTTGCTAAAACTTGTAAAGAGATTGAAACATTGATTGAACCCAACTTAAATCTACGGTTTGCTAAACTAAAAATGTGGTGAATAGGGGGTAGTACTAAAGGCTTGTTGGAAGACTGATTTATTTGTCTCATACATGTTTAGATATAGCTTTTTCAGTAAGCATGGTAAGTTAATTCATGCATTCACCAAGACTGGAACACTTTGATGTTGTGCATAAAATATTAAGATACTTGAAAAAGACTCATGGAAGAAGTATGTTGTTTAAGAAACATGCACAAATACAAATCAAAGTCTACATTAATGCAGATTGAGATGAGAATATAAATGATAGAAAGTCAATGTGCAGCTATCATACCCTTGTTGGAAGAAACCTTGTTACTTGATGAAACAAGAAACAAAATGTTGTAGCTAGCAGCAGTGCAAAAGTTGAATTTAGATCAATTGTTCATGGGATTTGTGAAATGTTGTGGATGAAAAGGTTGTTAGAAGAGTTGAAGATTTCTAACCCTTCACCTATGAAGGTATATTAAGATAATGACAAATACCTTAATTGTTCACAATCTAGTCATTCCTAATAAAACATACATGTGGAAGTAGATAAGCACTTTATTAAAGAAAAACATGATAATGGACTGATTTACATGTCATACATTCAACTATTGAATAGATTGTTGATATATTTACAAAAGGGCTACACAAGAAGCAATTTCACAATTTCATTGGCAAGCTATCAATGGAAAATATCTTCAAGCCAACTTGAATGGGAGTATTGGAAAATAGAAAATATAGCTAACATATTACCAAATCCTTAGAGATTTGCTAACTAGCTATCATAGTTAATACCTGTAAACTAGGAAAGCTTGCTAACATCCATAGCTAGATAGTTATTTTGTTCCTATTTTATATCTTGTAATCCATATAAGAAGAAAGTGTGTAAAACATGTAAAGAATGAGTCAATATACAAAATTTCATTTTCTCCTCAAAATATCTCTTTTCGTCTTCATCTACATTATGTCACATGTTTGAATTATTAGCCTTTCCCAAACCTTTCTATACTTACTCATATTATTCTTGGTTGATCATGCCACAACCTTAAGTCTTTAATAGAGTGTAAGACAAAAAAACTAAAAAAAATCCTAAGCCAAGATGAATGGAACAAAATCGTCAACTTAAAATAAGCAACCTAATGCACTTACAAGACTGAAAAGCTAAAGATCTTACTTCTCATCTTCTCTTCTTATCATATCTCATTTTGTTCTTAACTAAAGTAGCAGAGACACTAGTTGTAATTATTTGATAGTGCTTGGGCATTCCCTTCATTATTAGAACTGATTATTTAATCCAAAGAGGATAGATGTTGATTACTTTCTGCATTAAGACATTATGGTATAGAGTATATTCAGGGTTTCCCCATGATTAAACCAATAAATTGCAAAATGTTTTTAGTTTCAAGATTTTTCCCATTTCTTTTAGTTTAATCAGAGACGATTTCATTTACCATTTTAGACTCTCTAAAGCTTTAATATTCTAATTCTAAATATGACTTAAAGCATGTTAAAAAGTAAGAACGTGCTAAAAACTATGGGTCAAAGTGATTAGTTTGTGGTTTACTTGTCAAATCTTAGTTGAACTTCTGGAGTAAATGATTACAAGAAGCAGGAAATTTAAGAAAGCTAGGTATTTTATACTTTTGAGTGTTTAGGTTCTTTGCATATGTTCATATCCTAAAGCAAAAATAGTTGAAGCGAGGTGGTTGAGTATATGTATTGATTATTCATCCTCCTACAAAGGTTATGATTTTATGATTGAAGAATTGAAAAAGTCATTAATATTAGATGCAAGGATAAAAATATTGATTTTTATGGAAATATTGGTGGTTAAATCTTATAAAAATAATGAAAAATATAGATGGAAAGTTTGATAAAAAGATTAGTGAAACGAAAATTGATTAAAACTCATAAAAATATAAAAAAAAAATATTCTAAAAAGTTGATAGAAGAAGCAATAATACACATATTGAAGTTATTTTATAGAAAATAATATGTTTATGATGCAATTAATAACACTCGATAATAGTATGCAAAATTTGAAAACATATTAATACTAAAATAATGATGTGTTTAGTTTAAACATGATAATAAATATATGCATTTTTATATTTAAAAATGTTAATAATTTTATTGACAAGTTTATACTTCTCTCATATTTAATTACTATATAAAACATATTTTAAAAAAAAGACTCATTAGAAATATTATTGTGATTTTTCTTTATATTGTAGATAATATGTTAAATGGAATTTGAAAAATAAAATAATTATACTAAATTTAATTAAAACTAAAGTTTAGATGGGACATATAAACAATATATTATTACATCAACATACCTATTAAAGTGCCAAGTTGCCTAGTTGGTTAATTACCATTTCATGCACCCTTGAGACTAGGATAATATATATGTTAGGTAATTCAATTCAATAATTTAACAAAGAAGCTTAATTTGATTCAAGAGGAAGCAATACCTATCCATGTATTGCTATAAATCACCACTTACATTAGCCAAAATTATGGTGTTCTATGGATGAAGCAAATGCATCCATATGTAATATAAATATATTAGAGAATGCACAACTAAAAAGAAGGTGCAGTTGTAATATGTCACTATTTGGGATCAAATTGTCCAAACCTTTTACAGTCTCTCGAGTCTTTAACAAATTTTTTTAAAAAAATTACAGGGCATGCTTGGAGTTAATTGTTATTAATTTAGTTATAACTAGTAGAAATTTTTATAAATATAGTTAAATTTCATTTAAAATCCCTTTTGTAAGTTATTTAATGTAATTGAAGCTACTGAAGAAGTAGTCAAATAAAATGAGACAATGGAGGTGAGTGAAGTTTTAGTAATCTTTAATGATTAGATATATAAATTATGATAGTTTAAATAATATAAGAATTAATTATCATATTATTCACTTCCAAATTGTTTAATGGATTGTGTTTAACTTTCAAAATCAATCCCTATTTCATTCTCTATTTTTAATCATACTTAAATAATAAAAATTGATCTTCATTTTTGTTTTTGTGCAGTCTCTATCACGTTCTACAAATGATGGTGAGGATGATGAGGATAAACTAAATGAAAATGAGGTACATATGTGTCTGCTTTGATATATATCTTTTATATCTATTTTTAAAATAGAAAATAATAATTGTTATATAAAATACAAAATTCTAATAGTTACTATTAGAAACGTAATATTTTTTTAAAACTATTTTAAATTTTGAGTTATAAAAAACTTTTTACTAAATTTTAAAAATTTTCAATGTAAAAGTTTTTGTTTGTTGTATAAAAATTATTATGTACTATATTTTGTTTTTAAAAACAGAAAATAAGGATCGTATTTAAATGAAACTTATATTTTTTCTATTTCAAAAAAAAAAAAAGATAAAGGTAACATGAAATTAAAGAATTGAATTTTGGATGAGCTCTTATGGTCTTGGTGTTATTGAAACTAATTTTGATGAATTTTTTAAAATATTATTATTAACTACGTAGAAAAGCGCCTCCTTTAAGAAAAATTGTTAATTCTCAAACCGTTTAGATAACATCATCACGACCTTTTCAATATGCCTTACCCCACGCATATTAGGAGGCTTCTCCAAAAATTTATATAAGAATGGAAGTGGTGTTATTTTGAGGCACAATATACCAAGGAGTCAACTTTTGAATATTCATATATGATATATGGTCTCTCTTGCAGTTCATTATAGATATTTTGAAGGAGATCTATGCAAAGGGTGGAAACCGAAAGGCTATCCTGTATGGAAAGGAAAATGGATTTAAACAAATCAAAGATTCGCAGACGCGCAAAGAATTGTCCAGCGCCCTTATGTTAATGGCAACCCTAATTGCAACGGTCACATTTGCTGCGGCATTCACCATTCCTGGGGGCTTCCAAGCTGAAGATCCACATAAAGGCATGGTGGTGTTAGGTAGGAATGTAGCTTTTAGAACCTTCATCATCACCGACACAATAGCTACGACTTCATCCATGATGGCTGCAGTGGTCCTACTCGTCATGCCGTTCCGGGCTAATAAGGAAATTAGAGAGAGTTCGCTTGGAGCGTCCGTAATCCCTGTTATGGCTGGCACTTGTGACAATGGGAATAGCATTCGTGACGGGTCTCTATGCTGTTTTATCAGAGCTGTTGCCTCTTGCTATCGTGGTTTGTTGCATTGGCTGTATTTTCTCGTCGAAGGTCTACTCGTATTTTGAAGCTATCTTGGGCTTTTTTATTTCTTTACGTGAGAGAAAGAAGCTGGGTGAACGGTTCTTGAAAACCACTTTATTGTAAAACAAAAATCTATTTGAAATCTAAAATGTCTTTTACTTATTTATAATGTTTTTAAATATGCTTGAAAGATAAATCTTGTGCCTTATATTTTATTTTTAATCATTTTATATATGTTTGTATAATTATTTTTTAAAAACAATTCTTAAAAAATAAGTGAAAATAATTAAAAAATGTTTTATCAAAACACCTTATTTTTTATTCTTAACAATATAAAACATAAAATATGAAACATTTTTTAATTATCAAAACTATTTTCTTGTTTTTTTTTATTTTAAAAAATAGAAAACTATTTTCAAAAACAGTTATGAAATAAGTCCTAAATCACTATATTTTGTTGAAGTTATGAATAAAGGGTTATATTTTGTTTGTTTCATTTCCAGTAGAAAAAAAAATTACTTTTTTAAAACTTTTTTCTAACCAATTTTTTTATTGCTTTTAAATAAATAAACACCGGGCCTATGTTATGTTGGGTCTGGGAGGGGATAACCCAACAGGATGGCCCACCAAGCCTGCTGAAAATTGGAACACTACTCTAGGATATGGGCTTTCACTGTTGAATTCACAATATGAAATAATTAAATGAAAATACGATGAAGGCTACATTAGGTTGCCTAAATAAGATTTAATGAGATATAATATCCTAAAAAATACAAATCTTATAAATATGATATTTTAAAACAGCATATCAAATGATATAAATTATGATATATTATGTTTATATTTGATTTTTAAAATAAATAAAAATATTAAATATATTTTATTTTCAATATTTAAAATAAAAGGCATATCACATTTTAATATTTTCTATTTAAATAAAAATTGAAATTTCTCTTATATTAAACAATATTCATAATTAAATATTTAAACTTTATAGATAAAAAATTTTATATTATATTATTTAATATATAAAAATACAATATGTTATACATCCGGTCATATCCGGCCAACCAAATATGGCCTAAAATAATATATTGTACCCTCATACATAGTGAAGCAATAACACATTGGTCCAATAATAAGCTACAAATAAAACAAACGATTAGAGTCCCCAAAAGGGGAGTATGTGGGTCTTTAGATAATGTTATTTAACCTAGCTAATACGAGTGACGCAGCCCTAGCCTCATTTTCTAACATAGAATCTGTCTACATTTCATTAAATGGACCATTTAAAAAATAAATAAAATATTAATCATATTTGGCAATGGTTTCTAAAATTAGTTTTATGTTCTCCAAAATAAAAACATAAGAAAACATACACGACAATCAAAAAAGAAAAATATGGTGTTTTTAAAAAATATTTTTTTAATTATTTTTAATAATTTATTTATTGTATGGGAGTTGTTTTAAAAAAATAATTATATAAATATAAAAATAATAATTAATAATAAAACACTATAACTAAAAATTTATTTTTAAAACAAATTTAAAAATAAAAAAATAGCTTAAAAACATTTCAAGTTATCAAATAGACTTAAATTATTCTCAAAAGATATTTTTTAAAATAACTTTTAAAAACAAATACCAATTTATAATAACATAATTCACACTTCTTCTTTTTTTTTTTTCATTTTCTATCTCAAAATTTTATCCTTTTTTTCTAAACAATATTTTGTATTGTTTTTAAACAAATAAAAATTGGGTGACTCGGCATGATCAGGCACGCTTGGTCTTATCTCACCAGGAATATTTCTTGGATGGGCCAGCTTGGCTCGGCCCAGTTTGTAGCTATTAGGGTATAACCTAGAAGGGTGGCCCACCAAGCCTGTTGAAAATTAGGGCGGTACTTAAAGGTATAGGACCTATAGGCTTTTAATATTGAATTTACAATTTAAAATAATTCAATTGGCATCCTCTTAAGCTATGTTTGGGTACTGAAAATTTAAAAGAAAATGTAACATAAAGAAAATAAAAAATATATATAAGAGAAGAAAAAAAATAAAGAAATATAAAAAAATATATTAAAGTTAATAAATTATTTTTATATATTATATTAAATTCATTTCACCTATTTTTATTTTTTTATGTAAAAGTTAAATAATTTTAATTTTAATATATATATATATATTTCTAATTTATTTTATTTTATTTTATTTTTTTGCTTTTATAATAAAACCAAATATTAAAAAAAAAATCATTTTTTTATTTTATTTCCTTTTTTTTTTTAAGAGCCAAACATAAACTTAGTATAATATATTTTGTCACATATACAATCTAACAATATCACATCAATTAAAGTGAAAATAACATGTCGTAATAAACTACAAATAAAACAATCCATAAGAATACAAAAAGGAGTAGGTTGGCCTTTAAATATTGCTTTTTGAAAAATACAATATCTTCTTGACTCCATGATCAAGCTAGCTTTAGTTTATGAATACAAAAAGGAGTAGGTTGGCCTTTAAATATTGCTATTTGAAAAATACAATATCTTCTTGACTCTATGATCAAGCTAGCTTTAGTTTATGACTTGATTTGGCAATAGTTTAATGTTATTTGATCAAATCTGCCAAAAAATTTCAAGTGTCATTACTCAAATACCAAACAACCTCCACCTCCATTTTGACTTGTATGACTTGTTTTTGTCATAGTTTAATGTTATTTGTTTTTGTTATAGTTTAAGTACTACAAATGAAACAATCCATAAGAAAACAAAAAGAGAGAAGGTTGGTCTTTAAATATTGCCATCTGAAAAAATCAATATCTTCCTAGTTCCATGATCAAGCCAGCTTTACATTATGACTTATTTTGGTCACAAGTTAAAGTTATTTGATCAAATCTACCAAGAAATTCAAGTAGCGTTATTTAAAGACTAAACTACCTCCCTTATAAATTTGCATGACTTGTTTTGGTCAAGATTTAATGTCATTTATTTTGATCATAGTTACCAAAATAAATAACATTAAACCATGTCCAAAACAAGTGATACTATTTCAAGGACAGTGTTTATCACGCCTCAACCCATAAATTTTTTTTTTTTATTCATTCTATTTTTTTTTTTTTTGTGTCTTTTGGGTTAATTTTTTATTTTCATACCCTTAAAATCCAACCATTAATATCTAAGCATCTTTTGCTGATTTGGTGGTCCCAGACCCATGTTATCCAAAATTAGTTTGTATCCGTACCATTCAAAGCGAGCCATCAAGTTCCTTCAAATCAAACTAATGTGCATCATTTTGAGCCGCTCTGTGTGAAAGACAAACATGTGATTCCGAGTTCACAATAGATATGGGACCGAGCCATTGCCAATAGTACTCTTTATCATATAATCTGTCTTGGTAGGCCATATTCATTCACCCAGTAGTCTATATGAATGACATAAACAGCTAAAACACAAACCAAATATGAGCCTCTAATTCTCCCCAGTCCAATTAAACATCGGTGAAGTATTACTGGAAAGCTCAATATGGAAGACGTTGCTCTAGGAACGATGAATCTAGTCCAGAGGAGGTTGGGACTCTATAGAGAAAGGATGGATATATTATTCTGGTGGAAGTTTGAATTCCCAGAACCAGAAGTATAGATTGATTTGGTCTACCGTTGGGATTAGCATTTTAATATTGGTCTTGTAATTATTACTTTATTAGAGTATTACACATGACTCTCATCCATCGTTGTCACTAGTATTTAAAAACCAAAAATAATTAGAATCGGTCTTGCAATGAGAGAGACGAGAAGGGACGGTGTACAGTGACATGTTGAGGTGCTGATAGAATTTAATTTCAATAAATTATGTAAACGGATGATACCACGACCCGGCAGGCTGGAGGATGGAACAAGGGTTGGTCGGCAAGATTATGGAATATGCTCAACTATTCCTAACTTTAGAAAGATGGTGGATGTCAATATTGTAGTGGTTTGTCTTGTTGCCTCTGAAGGTGTTCAATGTTAGAATGTGTGGAATCTTTTTATTTGTCTTTGTAATCCTCGATCATGTGTCTCTGACTCTCTGCTGTGATAAAAGCCAGAACAGTCACATTGGTACAGTATTATTTTACCTGGGTACGGCGGTATCTGTATGTGAGGAATCCGGAGTGAACACATTGTACATCAGGAAAATTTTAGGTACCTCTTCGGTGCCTACCGAAAAGTTTTCTAGGCCGTTGGATCGCCAAAATGTTATCTTGGCCATCTATTTTAAATTTGAAATAAAAATTCCACTTAACCAGTTAAGGAAAGAACGGGTTGTGTGGCCTTCTTTCTTACTCTCTCCTCAACAATTTTGAGTTTAAATAAAATAAATATGAGATAAAAATAGAATTGGAAAAAAATAAAAATAATATAAAATTTGAAAGCATATTTATTAACAAAAAAAATCATCATATATCATAATTACATTATTTTATTTTTAACAAATTATTAAACATTTAAATTCAACATAAAAATGAATATGGTAATATTTTAATATGAAATGAGTATTTTCATTAAAATTCAACATTTTGATAATCATATGTAAAGCTTAGGTAATTAGATCGTCCTAATTTTTTTCCTTACTCTCCAAATTTTACATTTTTTTGAATTTAAGGTTTTTAAAGTTAAATTACAATAAAATAAATTACTAATACTATTTTGAGTTACTAATGATAGTATTTTCGAAAATAAATTTGTAATTTCAAAAATTTTAAAAATAAAAATCAATATGAAAAATGTGATGAAAGTACCAAATATGTATTTATCACATTTTTCGTACCGTTCTTATATTTTTCGTGCCATAAATTACTTATATTTTTAAATTTTCATATTTACTTTTTAACTTGAAATAACAATAATATAGTTTAATAATATTATTTTGAGTTATTATTGATAGAATTGTTATAAAAAAAAAAGAATTAAAAAATTTTAAAATTGGAAATAATGAAAATTATCCTAAAAAAAATTAAAAAATTAAAACACTAAAAAATTAGAGACGATACGAAAAATGTGAGAAAAGGTATGAAGATTATGAGAAATCCTCACATTCTTCATACCCTACCTCACATTCTCCATACCCTGAAATTTAACAATTTTTCAATTTTTTTCCACTTAAAAATACAAATAATATTGTTTATTGATACTAATTCATATATTATTTATTAATATTAGTTTATAATTTTTTTTAGTTTTTTTTTAACCATAAATTTATTTTATAATAAAAAATATATTTTGCAAAATGAGAATATAAAAAATTTTAATAAAAATAAATAAATTTATGATACATAGGATATGTATATCTTATATCTTAGTATAAGATGAACATATCTCATGTAAAAATGATAAAAAAAAAAAAAAAAAAAAAAAAGGTGAATGATATATCTCATCACTAATCTTATTCTATGCTTGATTGAACATAAAATAGGATATAATATTATATCTTTTATCCTATCACATGCTATATTTGAACAATTAAACATAACCCAAAATATTATATTGTACCCCCATTCATAATGAAGCAATATTACATTGGCCCAAGGTAATAAAACAAGTAGCAAGAATTCACAAAGGGGAGTATGTGAGTCTTTAAATAATGTTATTTAACCTTGCTAATAATGCAATTGAGGGAGCCCTAACCTCATTTTCTAACGTAGAATTTGTCTACATTTCATTAAATTGGCTATTTAAAAAATAAATAAAATATTAATCATATTAGCCAATGGTTTCTAAAATTGGTTTTATGTTTTTCAAAATAAAAATATCACACGATAACCAAAAAATAAAAAATATGGTATTTTCAAAATATATTTTTAAATTATCTTCAACTTTTTATTTATTGTATGAGAGATGTTTTTAAAAAATAATTATATAAGTATAAAAAATAATTAATAATAAAACACTATAGCGAAAAAGTTGTTTTTAAAACATAGAAAATAGTTGTCTACTTTTTCACCTGAATGTATAACAACTATATTATCATTGTAGAATCTATAAAAATGATACTTAAGAAACAAACACACTAAAAAGGAAGGATCAAGGCTCAAGCACCAAGATTAGAGTCCTGCCATCTCGTAAGCAAACAACACATCGGTTCATAAACAAGACAATGAATACCATCAAAGTTGGAGGACCCAACATAATGGCCCACCAAGCTGCTGAAAATCAGGACACTACTCTAGGATTCAGGCTTTCAATGTGGATTTCACAATATAAAATAATTCTATTGGCATACTCTAAAAAATGATATGTTTGCCTCCATACTTAGTGAAGCGATATCACACCGCTCCAAGGGAATAAAACAAGTAATAAACGAGCCCTAGCCACATTTTCTCACATAGAATTTGCCTACATTTTATTAAATGGGCTATTTAAAAATATATATATATATATTGTATTTAATAATAATACAATTTATATACATTCACTAAAAACATTATATCCATAGTTTATAATTTTGAATAGAATATTATCTCAATACATGTATGTTTTATTATTTATGACATCTATCA
This sequence comes from Vitis riparia, assembly GCF_004353265.1. Taxonomy (NCBI): domain Eukaryota; kingdom Viridiplantae; phylum Streptophyta; class Magnoliopsida; order Vitales; family Vitaceae; genus Vitis; species Vitis riparia. The sequence continues at coordinate 15,464,077 of NC_048433.1, forward strand.
TTTTAAATTATCTATTTATTGTGTATTTATTATTAATAATTTAATATTCATTTAAAAAAAATGTATGAATTTTAAAATATTATAATTCACTATTAGAATTTTAAAATTTTATTAGTTATTTTAATGAAAAAATAATTCTAATATTTATCTAAAAAATGATAATTGAAGATTTTTTTTATAAAAATAAAATATAAAGAAATGAAAAAAAAAAAAAAAAAACAAGAATATGAGTGTATTTAACAAGATAAATGAATAGTAAAGATATAAAAACAACAAGAAAATAGTTGTATTTAGTATGATGGATCAATTTGTAAAATAGATAAGAAGGATAACCTTACCCTCTAGGACTTGTAGAATTGATTGTTTTTTCAAAACCAATCAAGAGGTAAAAAGTGGGATATCATTTGATCATTATTTGTCTAGAAAAGGTTTGAGGCATAATTTTATGCCTTTGATTCCCCTCTTACCTCCTCGCTAGGAAAATGTTATTAATGAGATACCAATCAAACTTGGAATTGAACAATTGAAAACATAGGGTAAAATTTGTATTATTGAATGAATGTATAATAAGTGAATTCTATATCATTAAACAAATGTATAAACGAATGGGATAAATTATTATCAATCTAGTAATTAAAAATATATGGGGAAATTTACGTCACTAAACAAATATATAAAGAAATGGGACCAAGGTAAAACATAAAGTCAAATCTATTCCATTGAATAAATATTTAAACAAAAGGGATAAGAGTATAAACAATTAAAACTCACCAATCCAATGAGACAATACAAAATATGACAAGTCAATTTAGACCAAGATTCAAAACAATACCACCCATATATAACTGAAAGGAATATTAGATAAGTAATATGATTGATATATAGTAATGACACACCGGAAGTCGAGACCTCCTTAATTGATAGTAATTTTTGGATGGTATTGACATAACACATTTGGATGTTGTAGTAACACCTCCTCTTTAATCAAAGGTGATATGAACTTATGAGTTGACAACACAAATTGACTCAAACGATGTTTGGTAAAACCTAATATTTGTTACTTAATGACATAAGTTAACTTAAAACTTAGTACTTAATTTTTACTTTAAATAGTAAGATTGATTGATAAAGTTAATTAAAATTTATTCTCCATCATCAAAGTGACATAGCGACCTTTGTTAATTTTAATTAATATTTATCCTTTCATTAATCTTAAAAAATAAATTTATTTCTTAAAAATTCTTATTTAAAGTATCATAGATGAATAAGATAACAAACAAAAATATTTATTATAAAAGATAAGTTATGACTATAAAGTCATGGTTGTAAAATATATTTTCACTAAATATGGACAAATGAGACAAAAAAATATTTAAGATTAAAAATAAGTTAATTATTTTAAGTTAATACTTAAAATTATTTTTAACTTTAGGAGAATGTTTTAGAAATCAACTTAATTAATTCATTAAATAAATTAGACATACTTAGTAAAAAAAACTTAAAATATCACAACTTAAAGTTAAAAATAACTTTTAAATATTAAGTCAAAATAGTTACTTTATTTTTAATCTTAATATTTTTTTTATCTTATTTACCCACATATTATAAGAGTTTGTGTTATAACTATGACTCTACACATATGACTAATTTTTTATAGTAAATATTTTGTAACTATTTCATGTATCTATAATATTTTACCTATGAATATTTAATCTTTAATAAATAAATGTCTTATTTGAGATTAAAAAAATAAATATTAGTTAATATCAAAATATTAGTTAATAAAAATAAATATCTTAATTGGTACAATTGGTTGTTATAAATACTATTTTTGGTATATTTTGGTGGGTCACAATAAATTTGAAAGCTTAATAAATGAAAATTCATTTGTAAGGAGTACAACATCATCCATCATACTATTTTCATTTATATTTTATAGAAATATTGGACAAAATATTTTCACTTACATTTTGTTAATTTTCTTTTGTTTTGTTTTTTTTTTTTTAAGTTGAAATACAAATAAAATAGTTTACATTTTACATTTTCTATAATTTTAAGATTAATTTTTTAAACTTCAAATACAAAAAAAAAAAGTATGTAAATACTATTTTCAATTAGAATTGACATAAATTATGAAAAAAAACAATTAAAATGGAAATAAATTCTTATAATCATCACCAATCAGAATTCCATGTACTTTGGAGTGTCAAATAAGGGGCTTTTTTAACTTTTACGGTCATTTTAAAAAATAATTCTTAAAAAATGGTACTTTGCATAATAATTCTTAAAATATGGTATTTTAAAAAATAATTTCAAATCTACGGCACTTTTTGCTACTTTAAAAGGTGTTTCTTGAAGAGACACCTTCTATATTTTTCATATCAATTATAAATGTTAAAAAAAATTGAATTTATACCAAAGGTGTCTCTTGAAGAGACACCTTCCATAATTCCATAAAATTGAATTTACATTGAATGTGTCTTTTCAATAGACACCTTTCACAATTTTTATATCAAGAACACACGTTAAAAAAATTTGAATTTACATTAAAAGTGTCTCTTCAAGAGACACCTTTTATAATTCTACAAAATCAAATTTATATTAAAAGTGTCTTTTAAATAGACATTTTTCACAGTTTTCGTATCAGTTTCATAATAAAAAAATTGAATTTATACTAAAGATGTCTTCTTAAGACACATTTTCTATAATTTCACAAAATTAAATTGTATCAATGATCCATTGAAATAATTGAATTTATACTAAAAGTGTATTTTCAAAAGATACATTCCATAATTTCATAAAATTAAATTTATATTGAAAGGTTTTCCTTCAAGAGACACTTTTAGTATAAATTTAATTTTTTTGATAGGTGACTAATATAAAAATTGTGGAAAGTGTTTCTTCAAAAGACACATTTAGTATAAATTCAATTTTGTGGAATTGTATAAACTCTTTTAATGTCAATTCAATTTTTTTTACTGTATAACTGATATGAAAATTATCAATGATGTTTCTTCTAGAAACACCTTTAGTATTAATTTGATTTTATGGTATTATGGAAATGATATTTCTTTAGTATAAATTCAAATTTTTTTTAACGTGTATGACTAATAAAAAAAATATGGAAAAGTGTCTTTTGAAGAGACACCTTTAATATAAATTCAATTTCATGGAATTATGGAAGGTGTCTCTTTAAGAGACACATTTAGTGTAAATTCAATTTTTTTTTAACATTTATAGTTGATATAAAAAATATAAAAGGTGTCTCTTCAAGAAACACATTTCAAAGTGGCAAAAAGTGTCGTAGATTTGGAATTATTTTTCAAAGCACCATATTTTAAGAATTATTTTGAAAAGTACCATTTTTTAGGAATTATTTTTTAAAATAACCATAAAAGTTAAAAAGGCCCGTCAAATAAGTAAGCATTGGCATAAACCTCTTTCTTTCGCTTTAATTCCCTTTCTTTTGATTCTTATCCGTTCCTTAAACGATAAGAAATTCAGTTCATTTTTCTAAGGTTGATTAAGGTACTACCTAAGATTTAATCAGCAAAATACCAAATATGAACCAATTGACCACACTAATTAAATTATTAAGTAAATTAAACATACTTAAAAAAATTAACTTAAAATATCACAACTTAAAGTTAAAAATAACATTTTAATATTAAGTTAAAATAGTTACTTTATTTTTAATCTTAATTTTTTTTTATCTTATTTACCCACATATTATAAAAGTGTATGTTATAACTATAACTCTACATAGATGGCTAATTTTCTATAGTAAATATTTTGTAATTATTTCATGTATCTATAATATTTTACCTATGAATATTTAACATTTAATAAATAAATGTCTTATTTAAGATTAATAAAAATAAATATTAGTTACTTTCAAAATATTAGTTAATAAAAATAAATATCTTAATTGGTTGTTATAAATACTATTTTTGGTATGTTTTGGTGGGTCACAATAAATTTGAAAGCTTAATAAATGAAAATTCATTTGTAAGGAGTACAACATCATCCATCATACTATTTTCATTTATATTTTATAGAAATATTGGACAAAATATTTTCACTTACATTTTGTTAATTTTCTTTTGTTTTGTTTTTTTGTTTTTAAGTTGAAATACGAATAAAATAGTTTACATTTTACATTTTCTATAATTTTAAGATTAATTTTGTAAACTTCAAATACAAATATATATATATATATATATATATATATATATATATATATATATATATATATATATATATATGTAAATACTATTTTCAATTAGAATTGACATAAATTATGAAAAAAAAATAAAATGGAAATAAATTCCCGGAATGATCACCAATTGGAATTCCATATACTTTGGAGTGTCAAATAAGTAAGCATCGGGATAGACCTCTTTCTTTTGCTTTAATTTCCTTTCTTTTGATTCTTGTCCGTTTTCTTAAACCATAAGAATTATGTTCTTTTTTCTAAGATCAATTAAGGTAATAGTACCTAAGGTATAATCAGGAAAATACCAAAGGTGAACCAATTGACCATACTAATTAAATTATTAAGTAAATTAAACATACTTAATAAAATAACTTAAAATATCATAACTTCAAATTAAAAATAACTTTTAAATATTAAGTCAAAATAGTTACTTTATTTTTAATCTTAATAGTTTTTTATCTTATTTACCCACGATATTATGACTACATGGATGGCTAATTTTTTATTGTAAATATTTTGTAATTATTTCATGTATCTATAATATTTTACCTACGAAGATTTGATATTTAATAAATAAATGTCTTATTTAAGATTAATAAAAATAAATATTAGTCAAGGTTTAACAATGACTTGGTTTTTGTAGGTCATTCTAAATGTATGTGAGAGAGGGCATGTGGTAGAGACAATGGCCGATGCTTTGTTTTCAGTGGCCAATGCTTTGTGTTCAGCGTTTTTCGAAGTCTTGATCGAGCGCGCGCATCCGGCGAGAGCCTTAGCCGTAGCCGTAGCCGTAGATCACGATGAGATCAGTAACCTGAACTTACACGTCGGCTTTGACTCAAGTCACAGGAAGAACACAGCGCTTCATATTGCTGCAAGAGTAGGGAACAAGAAAATGGTGGAAGCGTTACTCAGCGAGGGTACGCCAGCTTCGCTTCTCACTGAGAATTCTAAACATGAAACCCCACTTCACATTGCAGCTAGATCTGGCCATGTTCATGTGGTAAAATTTCTTATTGATTGGGCGACCGAGTCCACAGATGTCGAAACTGGAGGGATACAACAGGTACTGAGAATGAGAAACATGGAAGGCAACACGCCATTACATGAAGCTGTTAGAAATGGTCACCATTCTACTGTGCTAGTATTCATGGAAGCAAAGGACTCAGATCTGTTTGTTTCACTCAACAATGCTGGGGAGTCTCCACTTTTAATGGCTGTTGATACTAGGGCAAGTGAAATTGTGAAAACTATATTACCAAATTCAAAGCCCTCTTCTCTTCTCCATAGAAGTTCAAACGGCCAGACAATTCTCCACAGGGCCATTCTGAGAGCTGATTTGAGTAAGATTATTTTTCCATTTTTTTTTTGCCTTTTCCAGGCTTTGATCCTCTTGGTAATTCTAATATTAAAACAACTGCTGATTCCAGTTCGGTTGGCTTCATCCAACGTTTTCATTTATATCACTCAACCACAATTCCCCAATTGTTTGTTAGGACACAAGTAGAAATTTGTGTGATCTAAGAAATTTCTATTTTTCTCTTTATATCTATTTAACACGTGTCTTTCTTTTGTCTCCTAATTGAAACTTTTAAGCGACTATGAAAATTATACTCCAAAATTTGCCGTACCTGGTGAATGAAAAAGATAGCAGCGGAAGAAGTCCTCTTCACTATGCTGCAGCTTCCGGTGCCTTAGCCTTAGTCGATCATTTACTACAACTAAAACCTTCCAATGGATCTTTCCTCGATGGCAATTTAGCAACACCGGCTCATATGGCTGCAGAAAATGGGCATCTGAATGTATTGAAATTGTTTGTCAAGCGCTGCCGCTATTGGGTCGAATTACTCAACAATCACCACCAAAATATCCTTCATGTAGCAGCCCAAAATGGACATCTTAAAGTTGTTCGATATATTCAAAATATGTTCATGGTGAATGATCTATTGAATGAGACCGATGAGGACGGAAACACCCCTTTGCATCTTGCAGCAGCAAAATTGCACAGCAGCATCGTAAGTACTCTTATCCAAACAGGAAATGTGGATACTACGGCAATCAATAAAAAAGGTGAAACAGCTCTCGATATTGCTAGGAAATTTCAGGTGTGAATAAATAGATAAGCATTCTGCTTTCTCTCAGTCTCACAAATGCCTTCGAATTTTTTCTTTTCTTTTCCATTTCTCAATGCAATCAAATAGTAGAAATTAACATTGTCTCTAACTTTTGGCAGTTTGTTTCACCAAGTAATGAAGGAAATGAAGTCACGGATGGGAATCAAGCCCAAGCAACTCCAAACAAGACTGGTTGTGCCGATGATGAAAAGATAGAAGCAAAAAAGGTGCATATAATTCTTTTCTATTTTAAAGAAAAGACAAATAAATAAAAATATAGAAAAAGTCATCCCTTCCAAGGGACAGTTTGAGACAATTACATCTTTTAGTTGTTTACTATAAAAATGAAATGTGTTTGATGTGTTAAAAGGTTTTCAAACTACTTTTAGTATACTCTTCTGTAATAATAGTTCACTACTAACCTTACCACAAAAGAGCTTTCATTTATGGCCTCCTCTGTTGCAGCAACGGACCATAGAAATTCTGAAGGCGGCAAGTGCAAAGCAAGCTAAAAAGTTAGAGGGAATCCTAGAGCAAGAAGATCTTATAATAGAATCAATACGGGACAAGAGGCGTAAAGAAATGGCTGGCACCCTCATAGTAATGGCAACATTAGTTGCAACAGTCACATTCACAGCCGCATTCACCCTTCCAGGGGGCGTCCAAAGTGGAGGTCCACATGAAGGGATGGCAGTGCTAACAAGGAAAGCAGCATTCAAAGCTTTTATTGTCACTGATACAGTGGCTATGACTACATCCATGACTGCTGCAGTGATTCTTTTCACATCATCTTGGAATGATGAGAAAAATAAATGGAATCTGCACTTCATTGCCTTGCAGTTGTTATGGATGTCACTTGCCTCAATGGGACTGGCATTCCTTACTGGACTGTTCACTGTTCTATCACACTCAATGGAGCTTGCTATCATGGTTTGTTTTATTGGCTGTCTCTTCCCAAGTCTCCTCTACTTGCTGGGGCCTCTTATTCTCCCAGAGGAATTTGTTTGGTCACTCATGGAAATCATAGAGAAAATCAAAACCAAAATATACTCATTCTGGATATTGCACAACCAATAAACAAGGTGACACAAGAGTGTCCCTTTGCATGGCTTTGAAACTAGTGCAAATGGAACTCCAAATTATCACACTAATTTCCCGAGTCTGGAGGAGACAAAACCAGAATTTCAGGTATTTTGGGATATTATTAATCTAGTTGATGTACTGTGTATAATAGATACCATTGGAAGTCCTCTGAGTCAAGGTTGTTATGTATTTTATGGAACTTTTCATCATTTCACACTATTCAGAGATGGCCTTGCTTGACTGAGTATGGTTATGTGAAAAACAGGCTCACTATTTTTCTTAGTTTGAGCTTTGTTATTTGCATTTTAAGACTCACTGTGATTGTCATTTACCATTAGTTTATTTAAAGGGTCTTAAAGTAGCATTTACTTTCGTATTAAAAATGCAGTGTGTGGTTTTGGAGCTCATACTCTTGAGGATTGTTGAACCCATATATATATATATATATATATATATATATATATATATATATATATATGGGGTGTAACTCAGACAGTTGTTAACTATGGCTTCTGATGGGTATGATCTCATAGAGGTTTTAGAGGTTTCAGAGGTTGATTGAAGCAAAGATTTGATTACTCTGGTTGCTTTTCCCTGTGTTCAGCTAAAAGGTGGGATGGAGGAACCTCGTTGCTTTGGAATAACAAAGCTTGCAAGGTCATTGGTATTGGGTCCATTAGAATCAGAATGTTTGATGTCTTTGAAAGAGTTCTGCAAGAAGTGAGCTATGTTCCCCAGCTAAAGAGAAACCTCATCTCTCTTGTAATGCTTGATCAAAGTGGTTGTACATTTAAAGCTGAAAATTAATGAAACTTTGGAATAAAAAGAAGGGTTTGCACTCATTGATCGGAGAAACAGCAGTCAGTAAGGTTGATCCTGTAATGAAGAATGATCTTAACAAAACTAAGTTGTAGCATGTGAGTGAAAGGGGATTGTATCAATTACAGAGGCAGGGTTTATTTTGTAGGGAAAGGATTGAAAAACTTGAGTTTTGTGAGCATTGTGTGCTTAGAAAATCAAAGAGAATCAAGTTTTACCTGTTTTGGTGCAATAAAATGGATTAGTTCATCATATGAATAGACCAATTTCAGAAAGAGTCAGCTCTCTGTTGTTGAATGCAGGTTTGCCAAGTACTTCCAGGGCGAAAGCAGTGATGACTTAGTTAACTTGATCAACAGGTGCCCTACATCAGCCATTGGGTTCAAAACACCCCCAGAATTACGGACAGGTACAAAAGTAGACTGTAGCAATTGAAAGATGCTTTGTTGTATACCTTATGCCCACATTAGGTAAACACAAGACAGAATTGAGAGCTAGAAAATGCATTTTTCTAGGATATCCAGAGAGAATTAAGGGCAGTAGGTTATGGTGTATAGAACCTGGAAATTTGTCACATATGGACAGCTAATATGTGGTTGTCCAAAATGTCCATATTATATGCCTTTTTTTTTTTAATTTGTGGACAAAGATACAATTAAATCATGCCCAACATGGAAATATATCAAATTGATGTCAATACTCTGATTAATGTGAGAAAATTTAAATTATTTGACTAATTAGAATACTTTTCTGGAAAAAATTTCCCAACCAAGGGCTGGCCCATGCCCCACCTTATTCTAAGAATCGGGAGAGTTGGGTCAGGGGTGTTTAAGTAATTTAATGGGCTTCGGCTTTAATCCATTCGTAAAGGGGCCTGGCCCTGAACTCAGACCAAAATATTTTTCTATTAGTGTTTGGGTTTGGAGCAAATGGGGGCTACTTGTTTAAGACTTTAAAAAGTTACTACAGGCAAGGAAAACATGCGATCCCCACAGCAGACCCAGTAGCAAGCCCAGAAGTAGGGGTAAGGCCCAATGGCGAGCATGTGGTGGCCGGCCTTCTGGCACCTTTAGAATCCGTTTGGTAAAGCGATTTTAGGAAGCAATTTTAAAATTCATAACATTAATAATTTGTATTTTTTAAATATTAAAAAAATTAAAAACATTACTTAAAATTATTATCAAACATATTTTTTTGAATGAATTTGATAGTACTTTTACTTGAAGTATTTTTAGTAAAATGTTTTCTATAAAAGTGTTTTTAGAAAAATCATTTATCAAATGTTTCTTTATAAAACATTTTAAGTGATTTTGCAAATTTTTAAAAGTTCATTTGTTAGTAATTTTAAAAAATGTTTATAGTCTTTTTAATACTTTAATGATACAAATTTTTAATTATTAAAAAAGTTAAAAACACTTCTTAAAATTACTATCAAATGGGCTTAAGAGTGCATTGATAGTGTTTTTATTTGAAATGTTTTTAAAGTATTTTCTCTAAAAATGTTTTTATAAAACGCATCAATCAACTGTTTCTCCAAAAAATATTGCAAGTGTTTTTTCAATATTTCAAGTGATTTTTCATATTTTTAAAAATATTTTATAAATTTGGTTAAATATCTAATTATTTTTCAAAAACATTTTTTAAGTTAAAAAGTGTTTTCTATAATTTGCCAAATGGACTCTAAAAATATTAAAATTTTGAGGGGAAAGTATTCAAATGGCTTACCATTTAATCAATTGCTTACCTACACCCCTTCTTTCTCACAAATCGCCATACTAACTTCTCTATAACAAGGTACCTTCATATCATCATCTACGAACTTTTGGATGTCTTTGTTATGTCACCAATCTCTTACCCACACATAAATTTGATCAAAGAGTTCGTCGTTGCATATTTGTTGGTTATCCTCTTGGTCAAAAGGGTTATCAAGTTTATGATCTTGAAACTAATAAATTTTTTTCTTCCTGAGATGTTTTTCGTGAACATATATTTTTGTTCCACACTAATCCACAAGAAGAACAACATGATGTGGTAGCTCTTCCTTTACCACAAACCTCATATGAACCCATAACCACAGAAACAACCAAACCCCAAGCCGATGATCAGTCTTTATCTCCACTATCCTTACTTTCATCTCTTCAGTCTACCTCTAACGAACGTACACTTGATCTTGACACCATTGTGTCACCTCCACCTCCTGCTACTCGTCGTTCTAACCGCATCAAGCAACTAAATGTCCAACTCTGGAATTTTCATCTCTACCACACAACCAAGGTTGCTTCCAGCCAATCTTCTTCCTTGTCAGGTACGCGTCACCCTTTGACTCGGTATATTTCCTATGCACAACTCTCACCAAAATATCGGAATTTTTTTTGTGCCATCACCAATCTTGTGGAACCTATAACTTATGAACAGGCAATATTGGATCCAAAATGGCAGGAAGTTATGGCTGCAAAACTCCATGCTCTTGAACAAAATCACACTTGGACACTCACACCTCTCCCTTCCGGTTATCGTCCAATTGGGTGCAAATGGGTGTATAAGATCAAATATAACTCTAATGGCACAGTTAAGCGATACAAAGCTTAGTTGGTGGCGAAAGGCTTCACTCAACGCGAAGGGATTAACTATAAGGAGACCTTTTCTCCTATGGCTAAGTTAACTACAGTTCGATGTTTACTTGCTATAGCTACTATCCGACATTGGTCACTTCACCAAATGGATGTTCAAAATGCCTTTCTCCATGGTGATTTGATTGAAGAAGTCTATATGCAACTGTCGCTTGGTTTTCGTCGACAGGGGGAGACACCTATGGTATGTCGACTCAATAAGTCATTATATGGGCTTAAACAAGCCTCTCGTAGCTGGTTTCAGAAATTTTCTGCCACCATTCAACAAGATGGTTTCCATTAATCAAGGGTTGATTATTCACTTTTCATAAAGATCTCTGGTAATTCTTTCACAGTTGTGTTCATCTATGTAGATGACATGATCATCACCGGCAATGATGAGAATGTAAATGCAGCTCTTAAGGAGTCTCTCCACACCAAATTTCGCATCAAGGACCTCGATCAATTACGATATTTCCTTGGTATTGAAGTTGCTTGTTCTACTGATGGTATTTCGATATCCCAACGAAAATACACTCTTGATATCTTAGATGAAGCAGGCTTGCTTGGGGTCAAACCATTGTCGACACCTATGGAAGAAAATAATAAACTCCTGCCCACAATAGGAGATTTATTGAAGAATCCATCCACTTACAGAAGATTGGTCGAACAACTCATTTATCTTACCATTACAAGGCCAGGAGATAAGTTATTCAGTTCACATTTTAAGCCAGTTTATGCAAGAACCAAGAAAGCCTCATTTGGATGTTGTTCATCATCTTTCGTGGTATCTTAAAGGTGCACCTAGACAAGGATTATATTTTTCCTGCCAAAGGAAATTTGCTACTAAGAGGATTTTGTGATGCAAATTGGGCTCGATGTTCGATCACAAGATGATTTGTGATTGGATGTTGCATTTTTCTTGGAGGAGCTCTTATTTCATGGAAAACCTAGAAACAGACAATAGTGTCAAGGTCATCAGTTGAATCAGAATATCGAGCAATGGCTTCCATTACGTGTGAACTTACATGGCTCAAGTATTTATTGGATGACTTGTAGGTAGAACACTCGCAACCAGCCAAACTATTCTATGATAGTAAAGCAGCACTCCATATTGCTGCTAATCCAGTTTACCATGAACGTACCAAGCATATAGAAATCGATTGCCATGTTGTTCGAGAACGAATTCAATCAGGTGCCATAGTAACTGCTCATGTTCCATCATCTTGCCAGCTTGCTAATTTGTTCACTAAGCCACTCAATTCATCAATTTTTCATTCCCTTCTCAACAAGTTTGGCATTCTTGACATACACGCTCCAACTTGAGGGGGAGTATTATGGGAAAAGAATCAAGGATCCCATAACTTGAGGATGAGATTTGAATGTATATAGAAGATTATTTTTTATTGATTGTAACTGATACGTTTGCACATAGATTCCTAGAATAGTCTAACCAATGCTTTGTATATATGCATTTTCTTCCCTTAAGTTGATTGATTGAATACACAACAGATTTCCAGACTTCCAAAATACTATGTTCTGCTCTTTTTCTTTTCAAAAACAACTGTTGATTCAAGTTTGGTTGGTTTCATCCAACGTTTTCATTTATGTCACTCAACGACAATTCCCCAATTGTTTGTTAGGACACAAGTAGAAATTTGTGTGATCTCAGAAATTTCTAATTTTTTCTTTATATCTATTTAACACGTGTCTTTCTTTTGTCTCCTAATTGAACCTTTTAAGAGACTATGAAAATTATACTCCAAAATTTGCCGAGCCTGGTGAATGAAAAAGATAGCTGCGGAAGAAGTCCTCTTCACTATGCTGCAGCCTCCGGTGCCTTGCTTTGGTCGATCATTTACTACAACGAAAACCTTTCAATGGATCTTTCCTCGATGGCAATTTAGCAACACCGGCTCATATGGCTGCAGAAAATGGGCATCTAAATGTATTGAAATTGTTTGTCAAGCGCTGCCGCTATTGGGTCGAATTACTCAACAATCACCACCAAAATATCCTTCATGTAGCAGCCCAAAATGGACATCTTAAAGTTGTTCGATATATTCAAAATATGTTCATGGTGAATGATCTATTGAATGAGACCGATGAGGACGGAAACGCCCATTTGCATCTTGCAGCAGCAAAATTGCACAGCAGCATCGTGAGTACTCTTGTCCAAACAGGAAATATGGATACTACAGCAATCAATAAAAAAGGTGAAACAGTCCTGGATATTGCTAGGAAATTTCAGGTATGAATAAATGGATAAGCATTCTGCTTTCTCTCCGTCTCACAAATGCCTTTCCATTTCTCATTGCAATCAAATAGTAGAAATGAACATTGTCTCTAACTTTTGGCAGCTTGTTTCACCAAGTAATGAAGGAAATGAAGGCACGGATGGGAATCAAGCCCAAGCAACTCCAAACGAGACTGGTTGTGCTGGTGATGAAAAGATAGAAGCAAAAAAGGTACATATAATTATTTTCTATTTAAAGAAAAGACAAATAAATAAAAATATAGAAAAAGTCATCCCTTCCAAGGGACAGTTTGAGACAATTACTCTTCTGTAATAATATTTCACTACTAACCTTACCACAAAAAAGCTTTCATTCATGGTTTCCTCTGTTGCAGCAACGGACCATAGAAATTCTGAAGGCGGCAAGTGCAAAGCAAGCTAAAAAGTTTGAGGGAATCCTAGAGCAAGAAGATCTTATAATAGAATCAATACGGGACAAGAGGCGTAAAGAAATGGCTGGCACCCTCATAGTAATGGCAACATTAGTTGCAACAGTCACATTTACAGCCGCATTCACCCTTCCAGGGGGCGTCCAAAGTGAAGGTCCACATCAAGGGATGGCAGTGCTAACAAGGAAAGCAGCATTCAAAGCTTTTATTGTCACTGATACAGTAGCTATGACTACATCCATGACTGCTGCAGTGATTCTTTTCACATCATCTTGGAATGATGAGAAAAATAAATGGAATCTGCACTTTATTGCCTTGCAGTTGTTATGGATGTCACTTGCCTCAATGGGACTAGCATTCCTTACTGGACTGTTCACTGTTCTATCACACTCAATGGAGCTTGCTATCATGGTTTGTTTTATTGGCTGTGTCTTCCCAAGTCTCCTCTGCTTGCTGGGGCCTCTTATTCTCCCAGAGGAATTTGTTTGGTCACTCGTGGATATCATAGAGAAAATCAAAACCAAAATATACTCATTCTGGATATTGCACAACTAATAAACAAGATGACACAAGAGTGTCCCTTTTCATGGATTTGAACCTAGCTAGTGCAAATGGATTTGAATACCCTTGAACATCCTGCAAAAGAGTGCCCGGATGGGTTTTGGGCAGACTTCTCCGATGGTTAAGTTAGTTGAAGCCATTTTGCCTTAAGAAGAAAGAAATGTAGAAAAACCACTTACCTTCCATTCTCGTCATTTTAAACTTTCCTTTTAATGTAGTAACATCTCATTGATGTTGCATAACAGTAGAGTGAGCATAACCGACGTGTATTTATGGAGCCTACCCGGTTAGGTTTTGTATGTACGGGATTCAGTGCTCGTTTATGGAAGGAGTCTGGATCCCCACAATAATAAAATTCCTTGTCATTAGATTGGATGGTTAAATTAGAGTTAAACCCTTATTATCAATATCTACTACTTATCATCATATAAATATATATATCAATTATTCACATCTACTATAATTCATTACAATTTTTTTCAAAGTCAGTAAGATTATTGGATTTTTTTTCTCTATCCTTATTAACTATTTTTTTACTCCAACAATTCCTATTAGGATTACAAGAGAAATATGACTACTAAGAAGTCTTTTTTTAAAGCCTTTCTACTCAAAGAAGACAACTTCGAAAATTGGAGCATTCAGATGAAGACTTTACTTGATTCCAAAAGTGTATGGGAAGTCACAAAAAAAGGCTCTCAAGTGCCTGAAGATGAATGTAAGCCATTGCAGACTCAAAGGGATTATATTAGTGATGCAAGCAAGCTCTTAGCTTCATCTATCAAGCTATAGATGAAAATACTTTTGAGAAGATATCGCGTGCAAATACTACCAAAGAAGCATGGGAGATACAGGAAGACAACTCTTACAAAACAACTGACAAGGTAAGAAAAATGTTGCCTTCAAATTCATTTGGAATAATTTGAAATTTTTCTTCTTAAAGAGTTTATATTAATTTCTAAAGTTAGTTTTATAATGACATTGCCCATCAGAAAAGTCATGGCTCGTACCAAGGCCAAAGCCGATAGATGACTATAGGGTTGGAAAGAGAACTTGACATAGCTAGAAATCACTAAAACAAAATGCAGTACCAAAATGAATGCTATAATAGTGTAAACTACTGTCTACCAAAAACAAACACAAAATCTGACTCAAGCATAAACACGGTACTAGCCTTGGAAACCCAAATAGATATGTTTATCATATTTGGTAACAATCAAATAAGCCAAAATATAAACTGGGAAAAGATTGAGTCAGTTGCAGATAACAAAATCCAGTGGCCTAGACCATGAGCCATGCTTAATTAATTATTCTCAACCATATTGCCAATTTTGATTCTGCACCCAATGATTAAGATAATGAAACAAGTATTAAAATGGTTAATCCAATTAAAATATTATGAAGGCATACCATAATGAAGAATAATAATTTTCTAACGATGTAGTTAAATTTTTCATGTGATCATAGTTCAAATGAAAACTGTCATTGAAATTTCTATAGATATAGGTATGCAAAAACAAATTTAGATGTGTTGTCCCAAGACTACACATCTTGCTAGCCCCTTATCAAACATCAATATGAAATTAACATCCTCAGATTGAAGATTGATATCAAGAATTAGTAGGTATAGATTATCCATTGGCAGCTAGTGTTTCCCTCAGGGCATCTTACTATCAAATCAACATGCTACAATAGTGGGAGTATGCATATCAGAACTTTCCATATCTAGAATCAATGATTTATTTGTGTCTAAGTCTTTGAGGTCACTTTTTAAGCAAAGAATCTACAATGAAGTGTTAATACATTAACACGGAAATTATTAAACTGTCTTCATATCCACAAGACATTGGGAATATTTTTCCAAGCCCTCAATGCTCCAAAACTTAAAAATCAAAAAAAGTATAAAAGATTTTTTCCCAAAAATTTAATATAACCTTAGGATCAAAAAAGGACAAAAGAAGTTTCCCTAAGTCAAATGTGCCTCTTAGGGCACAAAAACCTTGAAAATCCACTTTTGGAACATCAAAACAGCCTTTCTATTTTTTGATTCAAAAGTCAAGCTACTCAATTTCTTGGCAAGCCACTTTCAATGAATTAACAATATTCTTTTGATTCATTGACCATCTTATTTCAATTCAAGAATTGGGTTGAACCCCATCTTTTTGCCCACTTTCTTGGTTATACCATCATTCCTTCAAAATTTTTATTCAGCGTCTTTAAACTCACAATCGAGACAACAATGTACCCAGATTCCCTAAATCAAGCATTTTACCTATTGAACTTGAATGAGTTTTGCACAAGAAAAGAGGTTTAGCTTTTGGATTTTCTGAAAAACTAATATTTATCTTAATTTAAATGGTCCTCAAACCTCTAACTAATCTTATAGGAATGTCTAACATGAATATTATAAATGCAACCATAATAAGGGACTTAAAAAACATGACAATAGAGTCAATAGACTGGGAAATGTTAAGAGTTATTTATTTCATATATTAGATTTATTATTTTTCCTTTTAGGAGTAGAGTACATTAATTCTTTTCTTTTTTATTTAACATATTTAAACTCTATTTGTCTTGTGCCTTTTTTTTAAGGTGTTTGAATAAGAAACTCTAGATTTTCTTTCCTCTTTCTCTTTATAATTCTTTGAATCTCACATGGCATCAAAGCACAATTAATTTTAATGGAACTCCTAATTTATTCTTTCATTGAGGAGAGTTTAATCTTCATTTTTTATTATAGGGTGTTGCATTTGTTTTTCATACCTAATCATGATATTTGTTTTATATTTGTTTTCTTTAGTTTTTATTGTTTTCATTTGTTTAGTGGTTATTTGTTGTTTATCCGTCATGGCTGCTGAAAAAGATGATTCTCTTCAATCTATTAGTATGAGATGGGATGGAAAAAATTATTCATAGTGAAGTGATGTGATGAAAAATTTGTTGGAATCAAATGTTATTAATTTAGTTATAATCAATAAAAGAATTTTATAAACATAGTTAAATTTCATTTGAAATCATTTTATAAGTTATTTAATATGATTCAAACTCTTGAAGAAGTAGTCAAATAAAATGAGACAATGGAAGTCAGTTAGGTTTTAGTACTCTTTAGTGATTAGATATGTAAATTATGATATGTTAAATAAAATAAGAAATTATCATAGTATTCTCTTCCACTTGTTTAATGGATTATGTTTAACTTTCAAAACCAATACTTATTACATTCACTATTTTGAATTGTACTTAAATAATAAAAATTGATATTCCTTCTTGTTTTTGTGCAGTCTCTTTTACAAGAGAGAGCAGTGGACACAAGCTCTATGGAGAAAGATGATGATAAAATAAAAGAAAATCAGGTAAATATGCGTGGTTAGGATATACTTTTTTGTTTTCTATTTTTAAAAATAAAAATAATAATTTTATATAAAATATAAAAACTTTCAAAATTTACATTAGAAAGCTAATAAATTTTAAAAACTACTTAAAATTTTGATGTCTCAATAAATTTGTATTAATTTTTTTTTAAAAAAAATTGAAATTTAATCTTAAATAGATAAGGTAAGTCTATACTTCTTTCTATAAGAGTTTTTTCTTGTTATATATAAATTATTACTATATTTTGTTTTTGTTTTTTCTTGTTATATATAAATTATTGATATGTTTTATTTTTAAAAACCAAAAACAAGAAGTGTATTAAAACTAGATTTACATTGTTTCTATATCAAAAAAAAAAAAAAAAGTTAAAGGGAACATGAAGATAAAGAATTGAATTTTCTATGAGTGCCTATGGTCTTGGTGTTATTGCAACTAATTTTGATGATTTTTTTTTAAAATATTATCATTAACCATGTAGAAAAAAGCTTGCTTTATGAAAAGTTTTAAATTCTTAAACTATTTTGATAACATCATATCACCTGCAATATGCCTTAAACAAGCATATTATGAGGCTTTGTTTAATAACTTAAGAGTGTCTTCTCCAAAAATTTATATAAGAATGGAAGTAGTGGTGTGAAACAAAGCTAATCTAAATAAGCGAATCACCCAAGAAGGAGGGTGCATTGAGTTTTAAAAAAAAAAAATTGAAAAACCTTTAAATAAACAAGTAATAGTTCAATAAATGTAAAGAGATTGAGATAGAGAAATGCAAACACTGATTTGTAGTGGTTTATCGCCTATCTCTACTCTTCTCAAGTTCCTTCCAAGTGAAAGCTCCACTAATCCGAAGCTTTCAACCCAAGTTTTCAAGTCTTTACAATTGGATTCACCGGCTCCATTGGGCTCTACAAATCTTTCTTCAAGTTCAATCCTAACTTGAAACTGTAACACTTAACCTTACTCAAATAAATGAGAGTTTAAGCACACTCAACCTAACTCAATAAATGAACAAATATAAAGAAGTTATGATGAATCACAAAAGTGCACTAGGATTGAATTTGAAAGTGAATGATCAATGCCCCAAAGAAAGAGTTTTAATGAGAGAAGCATGTAAGTAAAGAGTTTAATATAAGTGTTCTCATGGCAATAAATAAATGAGAGTTCTCTATTTATAAGTTTACAACCTCAAACACTAAAAAGTACACCAAGTGGCATTCTTGATTGAGCTCTAGTTCAATTAGTTGACTAGCTGTTGGACAATTAATGCTCCACAAATGACTGTTAGGTGATTCGCGCATGGATTCCCAGTCGGGTCATTTAATCAAAAACATTTATAAAACCTATGACCTCATACTAGTGTAGCAAAGCTACTATAGTATAGTGGCTCTAGGGTCGAACTCTGGATGGGTTTTCATTCTACCAGTGATATACTCGTGATTAGAAATTAAATTTAATGACTTCCTTTATCAAAAACTTAAAGCTTAAAAGAAAATAAAATTTGTTTTGAAAGTATTTGAAACTAAATTAACATAAACTAATTAAAATGGAAGAAAGAAAGTTTCTCGGAGCTAAGGATTGCTAGGATCAAGTTTAAAATGCAAAGTGGAAAATTCCGGATTTTTCTCCTCGCATTGGGGATTTAACCTATAGTTATTTCCCGAACCGGTGTAGGTTTGACAATGAAGATTTAATCCATAAAATCAATAGAAATGGTAGTCAAGGTCCATTAATGGCTTTAGACACTATATAGGTCTTCACCTTGAACCACTTTCCAATGGCTCGTACATGATAACTAATGGACTAATATGGATCTAGCAATAAGCATCCATAAAGACCTGAAGCTTACCATGTATTGGCCATTCAAAGTGATTCTAAGGGATTTAAAGCAAAACTTTGGATTAAAAAGCCATTTATGAACTTCAACTACCTGAATTTAATGCACGAGAATTTTCCAACTTTTCATCTGGACTTTTCACCTAGCTTCCTTCACTCCAAGAAACCGAGAGTTTAGCCTCTCATCCTCTGAGAAAACATCCTCAGAGGTTGTTTGGCTTCCAAGAAAGAGAAAATAGTAACGAGAAAATAGAAAATAAGAGTGCTCTGTATATTGCTAAGTGTTCAGCTCAACACCCGTGTTACATGGTTCAAGAGGTGATTTCCACCCCTTATATAGTTTTTACAAAAGCAAAGCTTTTCATTGGCTTGCTACAAGGAGAAGAAAGGAAATTTACATCAAAAGAACTTAAGAAAATATCTAAAGTGAAGTCGGCAAAACAGGGGAGGGGGTGTGCGAATTTCGCACACCTCAGAAGGAATTTCGCATAGGTATGCGAATTTCGCATACCCTTCAGAAGGTATGCGAAATTTTCGCATACCTGGAGCAGTTCTCTTCCGAAAGTCATAACTTCCTCGTTTCAGCTCCAAATCATGCACAGTTTGAAGCGTTGGATTCTTGACTTCTTGAGCTTCGAAACGGTATATAGCATGTAAAAAATGGACTTCGGGAAGTGCTCCAAAAGTGCCAAAGAACACTGCAGCTGCTCACTTCAGATTTCCTCCTTGCTTCTCTTTTGATTTTCTTTGCTTCTCTTTGCTTTTCTTCTTTGGTTGGCTTGTCTTAATGATCCAAAAAGATGTCAAAACACTAAAACTAGCCACAAATATGATTAGAAGTCATTGCTAGGTCCTTAACATGCCAATTGGAATAAAGGTGAAGAATTACTACACAAAAGTGCTTAAAACATAATGACTTAAAGGTGTAAAATGGCACTTTTGGGTAGTAATCACTCCCCCCAACTGACACATTGCTCGTCCCTGAGCAATGAAGGAGAGAAAAAGAAAGAAAAATAGATAATAATAATTCACAAAATCATGCTGATCACTCCAAAAAATAATCAAGTGGCATGATTGGATCAAACTCTCACATGGCAAGTCAAAGATATAAAACTCAATCATCAACAAGAGTTATCAAATAACTTACCAATCACAACTTGCAAAGAGTGGGCATTATGCAAATTTGAGTATCAAAATAATTTCCACTCCCAAAGGATCAATACTTAATCTTCCACAAAAATCTAAGTGTTAAGGTGCTTAGTTTCCAGTTATAGTATGTCAAACTATATTCTCCCCCCAACTAAGTTTTTCTCTAACTTTAGCAACACTACTCATATATAAAAGGTTAAGAACGCACCCCTTTTCTTTTTTTTTTTTTCTTTTTTTTTTTTTTTTTTTTTTAAGACTTCACCCATCCACCCATGTAACGAGCATTGAGGTCAGTGAACTCCCAACCAGTAAAGGCTTAGGGCACCAGGCTTTAAAGATTTTCACCATATACCCCTCGGACCTTGCTCGGGTTTCAAAGCAAGTGAAGCGAAAATTATTTCATAAGACACATTGGTCTTTATAAGGTGTCCCAACACTAATAGAATGAAGTCAATGGCACCAAGTTGAAATTTCCTAAGTTAGGGAGTGAAAAAGTTTTCCATCTTATAACTGGAATCTAATGTATTCAGTGTGTGAAAAGATTAGAGTGGAGGACTTAAGATTGAAAACAAAAGGAGCTTCAACAATTTATCAACTTTAATAAGCATAATACAAACTTTGAGACTATGGCAATAAGATAAGAATTTAATTTCTCCCATTTACTTTTGAGAATTTATCTTTGAGAAAACAAAGAGAGTTTGCAAAAAATTTTGTTAGCAAAATAATTTAACCAACAATTCAACAACTTACTTCCTCAATTCTCCCCCAACTAGGACGAACATTGTCCCCAATGTTCCAAAAACAAACGATAAAATAAGGGAGGAAGTGATACCTCCTGATAGTAAGGGATTCTGAATGAAGAGGAGAAACCACATGCTTCATAAGAAAAGGAAAATCATAAGTGTACTGAATAGAGGAAATAAAATCGAAGCTAACATACACAAAAAGAGAAGATGTCTATATAAACTGAGAGAGTACAATATACAAAATAAACATGGAGTACATCCAATCCCAGTATAACAGTGGTCCAAATATGTAAGACATCTAAACACGTAGCATATAGATACAAAAAAGAGAGAGGAGTGATCGTATGATCAAGTGGTAGGCTCCTCTGGTGGATAGGAGGGGTCCTCCGCTGCAACTGTGGAAGGAACCTCTACAGGTGGAACTGGTGGTGAAAGACCGAGATGCTGCTGAATCTCCCGGAGAATGAGAGTCTGCTGTCCTGCTGAAGTTGGAAGTGGTCCATGCGCTCCATAATGGCTGTCTGAGTAGTGGTCAAAGTCTGGAAAGAAGCGAGCAAAGCACGATACTCGGCACCAGGGATAGTAATGGGCGGCTCTGATATAGGAGGAACAGCAGGTGGGGCATCAGATGATGCGGCCTCTGGTACTGGCTGTGGAGGCTCTGAAGTGGATGGAGCAGGAGGGACTTCCCTTGGCTCGGGAAGTTCTGGCAACTGGCGATGGAGCCATATCTGAGTCCATTGGTCAAGAGAGAAGGTCTCTCGACAATGGTGGCGAGGCTCAGAATGAGGGTCTGCAGGAAAACCCATATGGGCCAAAACATGGCATAGCAGCCGAGGGAAAAGTAAAGGAATGGAGTCTGCCCTCGCAAGATGCCGCCTATGTACCTTCTCCTCGAAATGGAGGAGAGCGGCCATAACCAAATGATGAGGGGCAAAGTAGTAACCCTCATAGATACGAAATAATGCCTCCAAAATGGCCCCTCGCCTCTGCACTGTATGCTGGAGAGGAAAAGATTGGCGCGAAGCACCACATCGACTAAGAGCAAGTACTCTCTGGTGGGAGCTCTCTCCTCAATATGGTCCTCTGGGAAGATGTCCCTCGAGATAGGCTACGAACCATGTCCCACTCAGAAAGTGGGGCCCAGCGTCTAAATACAGCGGATCTACTGGTGCATAAGGGATATGGAAAGCATCGGCAATCTGTCTAGCCCCCAAAATAGCCCTGGCGTCCATCAATAGTAAAAAGGATCGAGGCTGGTATCGGACGCCACGAGTAGTCATAGACTGATAAAAGTCTAATGCTACTCGAGGATAATAGAACTGGGGCAGAGTCATAAAGGGTACAAGATGGTACCTCTGAAGTAGACGATATGAATCTCGTAACTCATGCCGCTGTCGCATCAGAGAATGATCAAAATAGGTCTCGACATGAAAGTCTCGCGATCGGCAATCGGAGTTGCCCTCAATGGCGAGCTGGCTAGGGCGCCTAGCAGAAGAAGGCTGAGTGCTCTGGATGACTCTCCTCGCTTTGTAGTCTCGCTTTCTTTAAAGGAGGACTCCGAGGTGGAATTTGTGTAGGGGCCACAGACTGGCGGATGCTCTCCTCGTATAATATCTGCTCTGAGGTGCCGAATCAAATAAAAGTGAGGGCGCATCAAGTGGGCCCGCACAGGGCGGCTCTCTGACTGCTCTGGGAAGCTGAAGTAGATCCTCCTCGGTCTTGGGCATGATTAAATGATGAAAGGAGGCTCAGAAGCTTGGGTTTATGGAAGGTAAGGGTGGAGAAGCTAAAATTTTCGCACAGGGGTGTGCGAATTTCGGCATACCTCAAGAGGGGGTATGCGAATTTCGCATACCTCAAGAGGGGTATGCGAATTTCGCACAGGGCACTATTCACCCACGCGGCTAAAGATGATGGCTATTTTGAAATGGTGAGAATTTGTGGCTTTTGAGGATGGGAATTGGTGGCTTAGTAAGGAAAAGGATTTGTCATGGTGAATGGGCTTGGAATTTGGGATATTTAAGTGGAAAATTGGAGAATTGGAGCTCCCATGGCCGGCGGCAATGAATTTCTTTTGAAGAAATTAAGGCTTGGATGCTTATGGTTGGGCTTTGGATTAGCATGAACAAGGTTTGGATGGATATGGAAGTTTTTAGAGTGTTGGGTGATGAATTGGAAGGATTTTGATGGTGGAGGAAGATGGAATTGCCGAATTGGAAGATGATGAATAGTGATTGCCGCTGGGAATGGGAGTGGAAAATATTGGAGATGGGCTGCTATGGTGGTGTTGATGATGATGATTGATGAAGAAAAGGGGTTTATGGATGGGAATGGTGATCGGAAGAGAGGTTTTGAGAGAATTGAAGAAGAGCTTGAAGTTTTTGAATGGAGAATGAAACTTTAAAAAGAGAAAAATGAGTTCGCATACCTTAAAATGGTTGCGAAAATTTCGCATACCTGTAATTCTCCAAGACAGAGAGTGTGTTTTGAAAATTGGCGCAAAAACAAATTCGCACCGGGTTCGCATCAGGTTCGCCATACCTGTGAAATTCGCACAGGGGACAGAGAGTATGCAATTTTGAAAAGTGGAGCAAAATGAATTCGCACCGGGTAGGGGAGGTATGCGAAATTCGCATACCTCAAAAGGGGGTATGCGAAATTTGCTGAACTTGATTTTTTTCTCCCCTGTTTTCCTCTGTTTCCACCAAGACTCCATTCTTCAAGCCTTCCTACCTACATGTTAACACAAAAAAAACACAATTCAAACCATATTAGAATGAATTTAACATCAAAAATAGAAATCAAAACATGCATAAATACAAGAAAACACTAAGTTAAACTAAAATCAACTTAAAAGAAAACAAAAAGAGGATGAACTTTTTAGTCTTTGGAGAGACTAAGTTCACTCATGAAATTTGACCCTGATTTAGCTTGCCCGGATCCCATATGAAGTTTGCATCCTTCTTTTGAGACTTGGTTTGTATGATTTTCCATACAAAGCTTGGGGAAAGTGGAGGGATGTGATTCTTCATCATTTCTTCCTTGATGACTATCTCTGTGGTTCTTCATTTATGTAGTCATCTTTCTCTGTACTTTTCCCCTTTCTTTTTCCTTTGATTTCCTCCCTATTGAACAGTAGTAAGATCTTTTCCCGTCTCCTCCAAGGAGACATGATAGCTAGCACATCAGAGGGTTCAGGTAACCCTTCTTCAAGAACTTCAAGGCTTTCATTCAAGCTCTCTTCTAAGCTCTTGTCACAATGCTCTTCAACCAAGGTGTTGATCAGGCACACCTCCTCCAATCCTTCATCCTCTTCTGGGTGAAGATGCCTCTTGCAAAGATGGAATATGTTTAATTCCACGGTCATGTTTCCAAATGTGAGTT
The DNA here is from genome assembly GCF_004353265.1 of Vitis riparia. Lineage (NCBI taxonomy): Eukaryota > Viridiplantae > Streptophyta > Magnoliopsida > Vitales > Vitaceae > Vitis > Vitis riparia. The sequence goes on from NC_048433.1 coordinate 15,488,648, forward strand.
GCATCACCCCATTTCTACAATTGATGACGGCATTGGAGGTAGCCAGGAAAGGTCTCCCAAGGATGATTGGCACATAATTGGCTTCCATAACAGTGGGATCGGTATCAAGCACAACAAAATCCACGGGATAGTAGAATTTGTCCACTTGCACTAGAACATCCTTTATCACTCCCCTTGGGATTTTGACAGATCTATCAGCTAAGGAGAGAGTGATGGCTGTGGCTTCAATCCTCCAAGTCCTAGTTGCTTGTACACAGAGTATGGGACAAATTCACACTCGCCCCCAAGTCTAGTAAAGCTTTCTCTACCAGTGTTCCTCCAATGTTGACTGCAATGGTGGGGCAACCCGGATCTTTATACTTGACTGGAGATTTACTCTGAATGATAGCACTTACTTGCTCAGTGAGAAATGCATTCTTTGTCACATGTAGCCCTCTCTTGACCGTGCACAAATCCTTCAGAAACTTTGCATATGTGGGGACTTGCTTGATCATATCAAGTAAGGGTATATTCACCTTCACTTGTCTCAAGACTTCAAGAATTTCTGGTGAATTCTTGATTTCCTTCTTTCCATGTAAAGCTTGAGGAAAAGGGGGAGGCATATGTTTCTTCATCATATCTTCTTTAATCACTATCCTCGGCTCTTCTTCAATGCTTGATTTGGATGCACTTTTCTTCCCACTCTTCTCTTCTTGGTTATTGCTCTCTTTAACCAAGGTCTTCTTTGACAAAGGTTCTTCATCTTGCCTCACCTTAGGCAAAGGTTAATCAACCTCCTTTCCACTCCTCAATGTGATCACGGCTTTGACCTCCCTCAACTTTGAAGAATCCCCTCTTGGGTTTCAACTTCATGAACACCCTTTGGATTTTGGCTTGGTTGAGAGGGGAACTTTCCTTTCTCATTCACTGTGTTGAGGTTGGTAAGCCTAGAGATGGAGTATTGAATGTTATCTATCTTCTGATATAGATCATTTTGCATCCCATCCATTCTCTTATTTAGAGAACTCTCAACATTCTCAATCTTTTGATGCAATTGGGAGTTGATTGTCCTTTGTTCAGCCACAAAGTCACTCATGACCTTGCTTAGGTTTGCCATGGCTTGCTCCACTGAAGAGGTTTGTTGAGGTGCTTGAATTTGGGCTTGTGGTTGGTATGGAGGTGGTCTTGGTCTCCAAGAAAAATTTGGATGGTTTCTCCAGCTTGAATTATAGGTGTTTCCATAAGGTGCATTGTTGTTAGGCCTAAATTGCCCCACAACATTGGCTTGATCACCTAACATCTCCCTCACAGCTGGCATGGTTGGACACTCATCTACCACATGGTCACATGATTGGCAAATGGTGCATGGCATGGCATGGGCTTGAGTCTCGGAAATGGCTTGAACTTCATGCATCTTTTTCAACTCAAGTTCTTCCAACCTCCTTGCTATTGTTGCCACTTTAGCTTTCATGTCCATGTCTTCACTTAACATGTACAATCCACCCTTTTGATTCATAGGAGCTTTCATCCTTCCCAATTCCTTTGAGTTGGGCTCATCCCATCCTCTTGTTACCTCAGATACATAACTTAAAAAATCCATGGCTTCTTCCGGATTCTTACTCATAAAATCTCCCCCACACATGGTTTCAAGAATTTGCTTCATGGAGGAAGACATTCCATCATAGAAATAGCTCACCAAGAGCCATGTATCAAAGCCATGATGAGGACAAGCATTGATAGCCTCCATATACCTTTCCCAACATTCATGGAATTTCTCATTTTCTTTAGCAGAAAAGTTTGAGATTTGCCTCTTCAACCCATTGGTTCTATGGGTGGGGAAAAATTTCTTCAAAAACTCGGCCTGAAGATCAACCCAATTCCTTATGCTCCTTGGCCTTAAAGAGTTAAGCCATATTTTTGCCTTGTCCTTCAAAGTGAAAGGGAATAGCTTGAGTCTCATCAAGTCTATTGAAGCTCCTCCCTCTTTAAAGGTATTGCACACCTCCTCAAACTCCTTGATGTGGGCATATGGATTCTCACTCTCCATTCCATGGAAATTTGGTAGAAGGGGCACAATATGGGGCCTTATAATCAGCTGCTCAAGAGGAGGTATTATGCATGAGGGTGCACTCATTCTTGGTGGGTGCATCCTATCCCTCATGGATAGATATGCATTTGGATTACCCCCCCCCCCCCCCCCCCCTTGACCTTGTGAGAATTCTGATCCTCTTGTGGAGGGTCCATGATGTTTACACAGATATTCAACTCTGTGTCTTGAGGATTCTCAATCCTTACTAATCTTCCCTCTTGGTCCCGAATCCAATAGGGCATGCACAAATCTCTACTTATCTGAAAACAAAACAAAAACAACAAAAACAAAAGAAAACTAGAAGAAAATTAAGGTTAGAAAGAAAACAATAAAATTAAAAGAAAGGAAATAAAGTTAGTGAAAAAGGAATTCACCAAACTTGTGATGAAAGTCACAAGTAGCCTCTAAAAGGTTGTATCACTGTATTGTGGCACCATCCCCGGCAACGGCGCCATTTTGATTCGCACATGGATTCCCAGTCGGGTCATTTAATCAAAAACATTTATAAAACCTATGACCTCATACTAGTGTAGCAAAGCTACTATAGTATAGTGGCTCTAGGGTCGAACTCTGGGATGGGTTTTCATTCTACCAGTGATATACTCATGATTAGAAATTAAATTTAATGATTTCCTTTATCAAAAACTTAAAGCTTAAAAAGAAAATAAAATTTGTTTTGAAAGTATTTGAAACTAAATTAACATAAACTAATTAAAAATGGAAGAAAGAAAGTTTCTCGGAGCTAAGGATTGCTAGGATCAAGTTTAAAATGCAAAGTGGAAAATTCCGGATTTTTCTCCTCGCATTGGGGATTTAACCTATAGTTATTTCCCGAACCGGTGTAGGTTTGACAATGAAGATTTAATCCATAAAAATCAATAGAAATGGTAGTCAAGGTCCATTAATGGCTTTAGATACTATATAGGTCTTCACCTTGAACCACTTTCCAATGGCTCGTACATGATAACTAATGGACTAATATGGATCTAGCAATAAGCATCCATAAAGACCTGAAGCTTACCATGTATTGGCCATTCAAAGTGATTCTAAGGGATTTAAAGCAAAACTTTAGATTAAAAAGCCATTTATGAACTTCAACTACCTGAATTTAATGCACGAGCATTTTCCAACTTTTCATCTGGACTTTTCACCTAGCTTCCTTCACTCCAAGAAACCAAGAGTTTAGCCTCTCATCCTCTGAGAAAACATCCTCAGAGGTTGTTTGGCTTCCAAGAAAGAGAAAATAGTAACGAGAAAATAGAAAATAAGAGTGCTCTGTATATTGCTAAGTGTTCAGCTCAACACTCGTGTTACCTGTCTTCAAGAGGTGATTTCCACCCCTTATATAGTTTTTACAAAAGCAAAGCTTTTCATTGGCTTGCTACAAGGAGAAGAAAGGAAATTACATCAAAAGAACTTAAGAAAATATCTAAAGTGGAGTCGGCAAAACAGGGGAGGTAATTTCGCACACCTCAAGAGGGATTTCGCACAGGTATGCGAATTTCGCACACCCTTCAGAAGGTATGCGAAATTTTCGCACACCTGGAGCAGTTCTCTTCCGAAAGTCATAACTTCCTCGTTTCAGCTCCAAATCGTGCACGGTTTGAAGCGTTGGATTCTTGACTTCTTGAGCTTCGAAACGGTATATAGCATGTAAAAAATGGACTTCGGAAAGTGCTGAAAAAGTGCCAAAGAACACTGCAGCTGCTCACTTCAGATTTCCTCCTTGCTTCTCTTTTGATTTTCTTTGCTTCTCTTTGCTTTTCTTCTTTGGTTGGCTTGTCTTAATGATCCAACAAGATGTCAAAACACTAAAACTAGCCACAAATATGATTAGAAGTCATTGCTAGGTCCTTAACATGCCAATTGGAATAAAGGTGAAGAATTACTACACAAAAGTGCTTAAAACATAATGACTTAAAGGTGTAAAATGGCACTTTTGGGTAGTAATCACCTATCAATCTCACCCATACATGGGAAATCGTCCTCTAAGAATGTGGCATCTTGTGATTCTATTTCAATTACTCTTCCATCTTCATGCTCACCTATGAACACATATCCTTTGGAGTGTTCATTGTATCTTATAAAGATATATTTCCTTCCTCTAGGACCTAATTTTCCATATTTATGAGAAGGAATGTGAATATAAGCTGCTAACCCCCATGGTCGCAAATTGCTTAAATCAGACTTTCGATTATTCCATAACTTATATAGAGTAGATGCAACAGTCTTTGAGGGTACTCCATTAAGTACATAGGTAGCAGTCAACAATGCATCTCCCCAATATGAAATGGGAAGATTTGCTTGAGCCATCATTGACTTAGCCATGTCTAACAACGTTCTATTCTTCCTCTCAGCAACATCATTTTGTTGTGGAGTCCTTGAAATAGTCAGTTGTCTACTAATACCCTTTTCATCACATAAATATTTAAATTGTTCTAATAGGTATTCTCTACCTCAGTCTGTTCTTAATGTTTTAATCTTTTATCCAACTGATTCTCAACTAAGTTAATGTAGCGTTTGAAGCAATCTAATACTTCTAATTTATGAGAAATCAAATAAACATAACCGTAACGAGTAAAGTCATCTATAAATGTGATGAAATACAAGGCGCCATGCCTTGCTTTAACACTCATAGGACCACAAATGTCAGAATGGATCAATTGCAATGGTATTTAAGCTCTAGTTCCTTTTCTGAATGGTTTTCTTATTGTCTTACCTGCTAGGCAATATTCACAAGTTGGCATATCAATTTTAGTGAATTGACCTAGTAGATTTTCTCTAGGTAGTTTATTCATTCTTTCTTATCCAATATGTCCAAGTCTAGCATGCCATATGATCACATTATCACATGTATTTCTAGAAGTAGTCATCAATGAATAATAACTATCATTAGTATTAGACAATACACAATTATCAATGTCAAGAACCATAAAACCATTCAGAATAAATCCAAAACCATAGTATGTTGTTCCCAAATACAACTCCATTACTGAATCATGAAAATTCAAATTAAAACCTAAACCAATAAGGACTAACATAGAGACCAAATTTCGTCGAAAATACGAAGCATAAAGAACATCATGTAGAAATAGGGTACGTCCTCTGCGTAACTCCAATTCACACGTTCTAATGCCCTTGACTTCAACTTTGAAGTTGTTTCCTACATAGATTCATCTTATACCAGAACTAATTTTTCGAAAGTCTACATATGATCCTCGGTCTCTAGCTATATGGTCTCTGGCGGCTGAGTCTACAGTCCATAAAGGAATGGATTCAATTAACATTACACAACTAGAAACATAAGCACATGAGTTATTTGAACAAGACCATACCTATTTCGGCTCAGTGCACTCACGAGTGAAATGACCCTTGTTGCTATAATTGTAGCGTTTCAATTGATATTGTCCTTCTTAACACGCTTGAACTTCTTACGTGCCTCGGTTTTTCCTTTCTTTGAAGCATCATCATATTTCTTATTCTTCTTAAAGAATTTTCTATTACACTTAAAGCCGAAAGTTTTGCGTCAACTAGATTCAGCTACATAAGCTTGTTCATTAGGCCTAGTAACCACAAGTCACTCGACTTCCAATTCAAGATGGTGAACTATATCATCAAAGGTCTTGACACTCTCATTATGTGTCATGTTCATCACCATGTGTTCCTAGCTCTTTGGTAGAGATCTGATGACTGCCTTAACCTATTGCTCATCAATGAGGGCATGTCTGGATGTCTTGAGCTCTCTTATCATTCTTTTCATCTCCTTGAGATGTTGTTTCATTGTATGGTTCGGTCACATCTTGTAATTTCCAAATTTCATTACAAGTTCTCTCAACTGTGCTGAAAGTCCACCATACTTTTCTTTTAAAGCTTCCCACATCTCATGAGCAATTTGGTACACCTCATGCTCAATCAAGAGATCATCTTGCATACAACTTAACAACGTAATGCGAGTTAAAGAATTCTTTTTCTTCTAGGCCACATAAGTCTCCTGATCTTTTCTATGTTGAGCAAAGTTCCCTTATTCAGGTTCTTGCATAATATGATTTAGTGTTTCAAGAGCCTCCTGCTCTTAAAGGATGTATCGAACCTTGCGATGCCAAATCTCATAATTATCACCATTCAGTTTTTCACCCTTATTTAGTTCTGCTATGATGTTTTTAGTTGCAATCAACATATTCAACTACATAGAGATATTGCACAAATCTTATTAGTTGGTACTTTTACGGATATCGATACTCATACTTGCTCTAATTATCTTCTAATATGTAATAACCTTAATTGTAATAGAAACGACAGTTCCTTATATTCCCAATCAGCTCCTATACACAATTTTAATTATTACTAATTAGAAATAATCTATGCAAGTATTACCATATCTATATTTTATATTTTAGGCAATAAATTACATAAATTTCCTTTAACCTAAAACTTCTCACTTCATGAAATAATATTGTACAACTAGTATGTGTTGACAATATATATATAAAGAACTGAAGACATGCGAATAAAATATATATATATACTAATTCAACAAAATAAATATACATGTCATGTCTTGCATATCAAAATATTTACATTTTATGTACAAAGCATAAAAGAAAATGTAATATATAGAAGAAAAACTAATCTTCTCCCTTGAAACTAAAAGGAACAATGTTAGGATTATACATAGTGTCTTCTATAACTCTAGAAGTTGTTTTTAATAACCATAACCCTTTAAGATTTTTATGCCTGATAGAATTTGAAAATTTTGCATTTTTCAAGTTAAGAGAAATAGAAAGCACTGTTGTTCGTCTAATGGCATTCTTCACAAAACATATTTGCTAATGTTCCTTGAAAAGAGCTACCAAGTCATCAAAATACCTATTTTTCAAACCTTAAGGCCCTTCTTGAACGAATTCCCATATGTTTTCTAAAACCTTATCCTCAGGTTTTGTTAATAACATTTGTAAAATTTGCTTTTTATGGTCTAGCTAGAAAATATATTCCACTTCCAAATACTTGATCATATTAACCACATGATTCACACGTTGATTTATAGAATGACTAGGGTCCCTCTTGTAATTCATAAGTGTATCTAAAAACGACCAAGGTCCTTTACCCCTTAGTACTCTTCTAGTTCTCTTCATTCGTACCATTTTGCACCTGACCAAAAGAATTTAATTTAATTTTAATGAGTAACATATACTCATACTTTAATTAAATATTTGAACAAATCAAAATTTAATTAGAAATACACAATTAAAAAAAATATCTTTCATTATCCCTCAAAATTTTTATTATTATTATTATTTTATACATAAGTCAACATTCATCATTTGAAATAAACAATATAGTACCAATAAATGGTATTTTATGTCATATCAAGTGTTGGTACTTTGGTGGTAATAAGGGACTATTTTAAGGTTCGAATCCTGGGATATCCCATAATTTATTTATTTATTTTATTCTAATATCCAATTTCCACTATACTACATTTTATTTATTTATTTATTTTATTCTAATATCCAATTTCCACTATTGGATATTACCTAATTTCATTTCCTTTTTTTTTTTTGATATATCTAGATTATGGGTGAGTCTAGGATTATTGTCTCATCCCATCATTCAAAATTTTATTTTATTTTATTAATTATAATATCCAATTTTGTGTTATCAGACATTACCAATAAACTTCATTATTAGATATTATCCTCTTTCCATTTCCCTACGGATATCATTATTAGATATCATCCTCTTTCCATTTCCCTGTAGATATCTAGTATTTCCCTATAGATATCTAGTCCTTACGTGCGTTCTTACGTGCATCCAATGCATCCATCATTTTCACATTCGATGCACATCCATCATCATTTACTCACTGCATCCATTATTATTTTTTTATTTTATTTACGATAACTCTTCTTTCCAAAAACAAATCAAAATAAGAAACTATGTTCTTTCTCAAAAGAAAATAAAACAAACCAACATTCTCTGATACCATTGTTATAAAAAAAAAAAACTTCGGATTGCCTTTTTAACAAAAATCCAATATCTAATAAAATTGTTTCACTATTCAAGTCTTTAGTACTCAAAGTCTTTAATAGAACCACAATCAAATCGGGAACCACCTAGTTGCATAGCACAAAAACCTTTCACCTACTCTTTAGAGAACTTTTCTTTTGTTTGATATCTTCGTAGTCCGTCGTATGAGTGTCTTTGGAGAGGAGAGAGCAAAGGTCTTACAGTGAGGGCACTACAAAATCCCTTTTAGGGATGCCACAGGATTTACAAAGATGTGGTTTGCAACGTTGCCGGACTAGTCTTAGTCCATGCTTTGACCTACTCATCTTTAATGAGTTCTAATAATATTTTCGTCACAAATTTCCAATTGATAAGGTTATAATTATTTATTAAAAAGAAGAAAAAATTAGTAACCTAATTGCTTAGGGCCAGTTTGTCAATATTTCTGAATATATATTCAAGATAAAGAATAAAATAATAATGTTATTATTATTATTATTATTATTATTATTGTTGTTGTTGTTATTATGGGATATATTTAATCCAAATCACTGAAAATATAGGATAAAATCTAAATCCTTAAATAAATGTATAAATAATAAGACCTAAGTATAAAAAAATAGAAATAGGTATAAACAATGAAATTGAAGTACTAAAGGATGAAACAAATGTATGAAACAATACAATGTTTGAAATAATGGGATCTATACACATGTGGTGTAATTTGATTAATTGCAATTTTGATAAGTAGCAATTCAATAGTGTAGTGGGAACCAAGGGTATACAACATGAATGCTCATATTTTAATAAAAATATAAGTTATGTTTTTTGTTAAAATAAATAATAATTTTTCCTAAAAAAATGCTGATTAATAATATTTTATTTATAATGAATTCTAAAAGACGTACATAACTTTTTTTAAAAATATTTAAATAATCTTCTTTTTTTATTTTTTTTTTATTTTTATTTTTACTAAGGAACATGTTTACTATCTAATTCTTTTGAGTATTTTATACCAAATTTAGTATTGGAATTTTCGCTATTAAATGAGTTGCAAATTCAAATTTTCTATTCAAGAAGTTCACGCACAATGGGTTACATTTTTGTACTCCTTGTCCATTAATGCATTTATGAAATGATACGCTAATGTTTTGAATTGAAGTAAAATAAATGTTTATTGTCTATTGATAACAATTAAAGAACTTCTTGTTTATGATTCTCTCGTCTATCCATATGAGACTTGTAAGCAATAAGGCTTCTCAAATCAGCATGCATATGATCGAAGATGGTGTATGAAAATAAGGTCATGAAACTTATAACAATAAGATGATTAGCTGCTTTGTAGCTTAAATAAAACCTTTTTTCTATTATAAAAACTGAAAAATAAAAAAATTATATAGAAATTTGATAATTGAATTACATTTAAGAAACCTTAAATGTTGTTTCATATATTTAAAATATAGTACCTTAATAATTAAAAATAATATAAAAATGAATATACACATTTAAAATCTATTTGCTTTTTAAATAAGTTTAAATTGTTAGGTAATACGTCCCATCTTATTCTCCAAATGGATAAGAATCAACCTATTTCTTAACATTTCAAAATTTTAAGCAAATAGATTCAATGTTTTCTATAGCTTAATATGAATATAAAAATTTGAGATAATGAAATTGTTGTTATATAATACATTCCATCTTATCCTCCAAATGAATAAGACATTGCCTAACAACTCAAATTTGTAAGCAAATAGATTTTAAAAGGTGAACAACTGGTTGCTGATATTTAAGAAATTCAATGTTTTCTCTAACTTAAAATGAATATAAAAAATCTAGATAACGAAATCGTTGTTTCATATGTTTAAAATATAGTACCTTAACAATTAATATATATATATATATATATATATAATATACATAGTATTTAAAATCCATTTGCTTATGAATTTAAGTTGTTTAGTAATACATCCCATCTTATCCTCCAAATGAATAAGACATTACCTAACAACTCAATTTTGTAAACAAATGGATTTTAAAATATAAATAATTAATTGATGATCCGAAAGAAATTCAATGTTTGACCTAATATGAATATACAAATTTGAGATAATGAAATCGCACGTTGTTTCATATGTTTAAAAAACAATACCATAATATAAAGATGAGTATATACACACCATTTAAAATTGATTTGCTTACAAATTTAAGTTTAAGTAATACCTCCTATCTTGTCCTCCAAATGAATAAGACGTTACCTACAACTCAATTTTATAAGGAAATGGATTTTAAAATGCAAATAAGTGATTGGTAATATCTAAGAAATTCAATTTTTAACCTAATATGAATATAAAAATTTAAGATAACCAATAATTAAAATAATATAAATATGAATACAAATATTATTTAAAAACTACTTGTTTATAAATTTGAAGCAGGTCGAAATGAAATAAATGGTTTGCTTTCTTTTACACACATTTCTCTAAATTCCATGAAACCAAACTATGCTCGCTTAACCCACATTCTTCCCATCCATGAAGTGGACGCACATGAAATCTAACCAAACCAAACTCTGGCCCTAAAGGTGGCCCACAAGTGCCTTGGAGCCTAAGGGCTCAAGCCACAACAAAAATGGGGGTCAAAACATGCTAAAACTGGGACTGCCAAGCAGAACCTATTGAACCATTTCCCAACTAGTTCAACCGATTGAGAAAATTTTTGAAATGTTACCAACAGATTCCTCGAAGAATAAGGAATCTAACAAAAAAAAAAAAAAAACAGGGCTCAATTCCTAGCCCGGATAAGGGAGAATCGACCGAAACAATGTAATGTGTTTATAAAATGGGGCTGCCTAGTAAAACCTGTTGAACTGGTTCCCAACCAATCCAACCGATTGAGAAAAAATCTGAAACTTTACCAGCAGATTTCTTGAAGAATAAGGAATAAAAAAAAACGGTGCTCAATTCAAAGCCCAGATGAGGGAGAACCAACCGAAACAATGCAACGTCTTCCTTGTAGAAGACCAAACTCGAGCCACCCAACCTATTTAGAACTAAGGCCATAGAGCTCATTAATCAACCAATAATGAAGCCCCCTTGAACTCAAGAACCCAACTGAAAATTTGGCCACACAGACATCCACATGCAGCCACCTAAATCCCCTGAAACCAAACTGAAATTTCATTCACCTGAAGCCTCCCACCTACAGCTACTTAAATCCCATGGAAAGAACTGAAATTTCAGCCTCCTATAGCCTATGAATCCAGCTAAAATTCAGCCACCTAAAGCCCCCCCCCCTCCAATGCAGCTACTGGAATCACCAAGAAGAAAATCAAAATTTCAGCCACATGGAACCTCTACATATAGCCACAAGACCTGGGGTTTAAGTCTAGATTATTGATGGGTAGCCCCAAATTAAAAAATAGAGAAGGTCATGGAGTCCCTTTCTTAATACCAAGCAAGGGAGGTTTCAAGAAAAACCAAGAGGCAGAAACGCCCATACCAACATAACCACCTGAATCTAGCATCTAACAAGTTCCTCAATCCAAAGCTACAAGGCCATAAGAATCCTTCCCTTAACAATCAGGAGGTCACAATGACTTTCAACCAAAACCAAAACTAATGAAAGTGGTGACCCTATTACTCACACATCAAAATTAGGTCACTCTCCCCCCTCTCCCAATTCCTAATCAGAACCAACCCCAAATGAGACATCCACAGCAAACATAAAAAATAAAACCATGCAACAGTTACATATCAAGAACATCTATAAAGTGACTGTTAAAAAAAACAATCAAGGAGAATCATGAGCAGTGTAGAATCTCTCTTTTATGCCACAAAATTAAAGGAGAAAAACAACAATCCAAAATATCATGCTTGAGAACCTCCCTCCCAGGATGAGCATGAAAGTTGAGATATTCAAAGATGGAAAAGAAAATTATAAACCTAAAGCTCCATTCATGAACTTTGGGGACCGGTCGAGCCGGTTGAGAAAAAAATTGAAATTTTGATAGAATATTCCTTGAAGAACAAGGAGTCCATAAAAAAAATGTGCACGATTCTGAGTTTGGATGAGGGAGATATGATCGAAACAAGCCCAAGTGCTCCATATTCGAACCTACTCCTATGAACTCCAACTAAACTGAAGTTTTGGGGAGGCCTCACTTCCTTCCTTTAGCATGATGCGAACAACTAGGAAATTGGCCATGACAGCACTTCAAAATGAACTGCACACTCGCACTACATTGGACCGCAGATGAACCTACACAAGGCTCAAAAATCGATCAGGCCCAAAAGGGGGGCCATAGCGGTGCCATACAGAAAAAAATTGGGTGCATATGACACCCCTAAGATAAATGCAAGTGTCGAAGGACAAAATTGAGGGTCTACAAATATGACCCACTTTAGTAGAGTGAATGAACTAGTGAAATGCGAGTGTGAAGTGCAAGCAATGAATGAGTGAAATGAACTCTAGTGAAGAATTCAAATGACCAACAATTTTGTCATCACACAACACTAAAGAAGGCTAAGGGAAATGAGTCATGCTGACCAAATGGAATAGGGAATCCAGGCACAATGTCGGAGAAAGCTAAAAGAATCTAGACACGATGCCAGAGAAGAGTAAAGGAAATCAGACGCGACGCTGGAAAAGATCAGGAGATCCAGACACGATGCCAGAGTAGACTAAAGGAAAAAGGATCAAGTCTAGGCTAGTATTGGAGAACCCAAGGAAATCTGGGCACGATGCCGGAGAAGAGATCGTATCAGGGCGAGTACCAGAGAAGAGATCGTATCCGGGTGAGTACCGAAAAGGGGTAGAATCCGGGTGAGTACCGGAGAAAGGATTGTATTCTGATCAGTATCGGGAAAGGGGTAAAATCATGGTGAGTACAGGAAAAAGGTCAGGGAGAGTACTGAAAAACCCAAAAAAAACTAGCCAAGCACAACAACACAAAGAAAGAGGGTGTATGCCCCAGTATGAACATGATAACGCCACTAAATGATTCAAATAAGCAAGAAATCAAACATCTCAATCACAAAAGACGAAGGTGTATGCCTTAGTGTGACGTCTAGAAAATGCCAATAAATGACAAGTGAGAAAATAAGAATACCACTAACAAGATGGAAAGAAAGAGGGTATGCCCCTATAAGAAAACTCATAAATGTGACTAAAGGTAAAAAGAAAAGGCTATGCCCTAGTCTAAGATATCCATACCATTTCAGAATCCCATAACCATACTTATGGTTAAAGTCAAAGAGCTTAAAACATCACAAACATTCATTCCTAGAACAACATCGACTTTATTCCGCAACATCCAATATCCACAAAAAAAAAAAAAAAACTGATAAGGGGCATGCCCCAGTGTGTACATCTGATATGCAAGTGCCTCAGTAAAAAAACAACTTTGAAATATATCACTAAAGACCCAATCGTCTGGATAAGCGAACATGACAAAGTATGGGGTATGCCCTAGTGTGCACACCCACTAGGTCAACGAATACACATGAATCTTATCTCTGGCTATCTCTCATAAGCAAACTATTGTATGAAGAAACCAAGCTGAATATGGGGGCTTACTCAAACACTGATGCCATGCATCACCTGGTGAAATGGGTTGCCTGCGTCCTAGTGTAAGAACCGATGCCATCATGCAAGGATAGGGGTATGCCCTAGTATGAATATAACAAACCAGCAAGTGGAGGGGGTCCTGTACAGTCTTGACTCTTTGCATCATTTGTCTGATCGTGGACCAAAGGCAAAGAGACGAAACGGAAAAGCAATATGCGATCCTCGATATTCCTCAAGATATAGAGCCTTGTCGGCATCCCGTTCTTTAATTAGTAGACGGAGCCTGTCCGAATGAAATACGTCAAAGCAAACATGAGATCTCATGCCCTCAGGGTGGTCTTATGACTTGAACCGTAATGAAGGCTAGGGGTAAAAGGTGAATGAAACAATAGGAAACAAAGGCCCAAATACCCAATAGATAATGCCAAGCCGCTGTGTGCGCAATGTCAAATATCGGAGGACCATGTGAGTAAGGTGACTCAACCCTACATCCAAATGAACAATGTCCAACAACAGGTGATGTGCACCAAAGAACACGTCGTTCATGAAGCGAGATGATGATTGACAAGGGTAAAAGAAGACAAAAAGGGATAAGACGAATGATGAATGGGTGTAGAAGAAAATGAAGAAACAAGTTGGGATAAAAGTGTAGCAATGTGTGATAATGACGAACAACTCATCCCATAAACGTCAAATCGAATCAAGTCACTGTATGATGGGAGTGGTGATACAGATAATGATCCAAGGAACCTAGTGCAAAGGAAACCAAAACCTCACTCCCAATATGTCTCCCAGATCCATGGAGAAAAGGATCGTACAATGCTCTCGCCGACTCTCAAAAGAAGAATAAGTCTCTCAAACCCAAAATGACCTCTGATGATCAAGCCGTGATATTGTCGGCAAACCATGCAAAACCCAAATATTAATGACATGAACATCGAACGAGCACAAGTTTGTTTGTTTTTTTTTTTTTTTTTTACGAAACAACCTGCAAAGTAAGCTAACGACCATACGAGCATGATCTAACAAATGTACCTCAAATCCCAAACCCAAATGGTCCCCTCAAACTAAAACTCCTAGATCGAAACCTAAGGATGGAACGAAGGGTACAATAAGCCTAACCTGCAGCTTCGGGACGAGAACGCGTCATCATCACACAAGGGAAGATAGAAGCGAAAATAATCGAAATGATAGAAACAAAACTCAAAGACAGACAAAGTGAAGATGCATAAAGTAGGAAAGAATAAATCATGAATGACCCAAAAATAAAACAAACAAGCAATGACACAATGGACTCACAATACTCACCGATCCAGACAATAAATGCAAAGTGCATAAGAGGAGGCCCCCAACCCAGGTGAGAAAAGGTATGCAAGGCTAAGTGAATAAATAGGTCATAATGAATCATGTGAGGCTCAACGGGCTAGCAATGGGATATATCAATGTGTGAGTGTGCAATAGGGAATATGGCTACTCAAAACGATGGCCGCCCATCCTCTGACCATGATCTCACGCGTAAAACTTCTTCAGCTGATCCACATATATTGGCTCTGAAAACTGATTTCCGTCCAGATTT
Organism: Vitis riparia; assembly: GCF_004353265.1. Lineage (NCBI taxonomy): Eukaryota > Viridiplantae > Streptophyta > Magnoliopsida > Vitales > Vitaceae > Vitis > Vitis riparia. The sequence goes on from NC_048433.1 coordinate 15,503,863, forward strand.
GTCAACCAGGCAGCTCACTCTCAAGTCAAATCTCGGATAACATATGGCACACTCCAGCTCGGTCTGAACTTGCCTCTAGGGTCGTTGATCAATCCCTTAGGGACCTTCAAAACTAGGTCACCTTTCTAGAATTTCCTAGGCTTAATCCTCTTCCTGAATGCACGGGTCATTTTCCTCTGATAAGCCTAAACATGATATGTTGCCCTCAATCTTCTCTCATCTAGAAGACTAAACTGATCATAATGAGACTGAGCCCACTCGATCTCAAATATCTACTGCTCTAATGCTACTCTCAAAGATCTCATCTCAATCTCAACAGGTAGCACTGCTTCCATAACATACGCCAAGGAGTAAGGCGTAGCTCCAATAGAGATACGAAAAGAAGTGCGATAAGCCTATAACGCGAAAGAGAGCTTCTCTGACCAATCTTGAGAAGTCTCAACCATCTTTCTCAAAATCTGCTTAATATTCTTATTGGGTGTCTCAACTGTCCCATTAGTCTACAGCCCATATGTAGACGATCTATGATGTTGAATGTCATACTCCTGAACCAATGTATCCACCTCGCCTCTGAAATGCACCCCTCTATATGAGATTAGCTCATGAGGGACTCCATATCAACAGATGATATGTGATATGATGAACTTGGCCACCTTGGTTGCTATCAATCTGACGTAAGAAGCAGCTTCCACCAACTTGGTGAAGTAATCAATGGCTACTAAGATGTACTCGTGCCCGCTGGAAGACTTGGGCGAGATCTTTCCAATAATATCAATACCCCACACTGAAAATGGCCAAGGGGATGTGAGTGCATGCAACTTTGAATGTGGCATGTGAATGAGCCGTGCATCTGGCACTTTGGGCACCTCTAAACGAACTGACAACAATCTGCCTCCATGGTCAACCAGAAATAACCTGTCCTCATAATCTTTCGGGCCAATGTGTGTCCTCCCATGTGTGGGCCACAAACTCCTACATGAACCTCACTCATCACTCGATCTATAGAGGCACGGTCTAGACATAACAACAATATGCCATCGGGCGATCGTCTGTATAATGACTCTCCACAAATCATAAATCTAGTGGCTAACTACCTCAAAGTTCTCCTATCCTTGACAGTGGCTGACTCAGGGTAAGCGACACATGACAAAAACTGATAAATATCATGGTACCATGGTAGTCCATCATGATCCTCGATATCTCCAATCAGACAACAATAAGCTGGTGCGAACTTGGTCTCAATCAACAATGGTCGCATAGACACTCCTTAATATTTTCGAAAGCGCACTAGCAATCATCATCCCAAACTGTAGGTTAGCTTTTCCTCAAAAGACGGAAGATAGGCTCACATATGTCTATCAATCTAACAATGAAACGACTGATATACTGTAATCTACCAAGAAAGCCTTTGATCTCTTTCTCGGTCATCGGAGCAGGCATGTCAAGTATGGCTTTGATATTTTCTGGATCAACCTTTATACTATGCTCACTAACGATATGCCCTAGCAATTTCCCAGAAGTTACCCTAAAGGTGCACTTCTTGGGATTCAACCTTAACCTGAATTGTCTGATCCTCTCAAAGAATCTCTGTAAGGCTGCTAAGTGATCTGCCCCATCTTGAGAATTCACTATCATGTCATCCACATATACCTCAACATATTTATGCATCATGTCATGGAATAGAGAAGTAGCAGCTCTCTAATAGGTGGCCCCTGAATTCTTCAACCTAAATGGCATAACCCGATAACAGTAAGTACCCCACTCAGTGATGAAAGAAGTCTTCTTTATATCTTTAGAGCCATCAAAATTTGATTATACCAAAAAAAACTCATCCATAAATGATAACATCAAATGCCCTGCAGTACTATCAACCAACATATGAATGTGTGGGACGGGGAAATCATCCTTAGGACTGGCTTTGTTCAGATCTCAAAAGTTAACACAGACTCTAACTTTGTCGTTCTTTTTAGGAACATGGACGACATTAGCCAATCATTCAGGATATTCGACCACTGACAAGAAACCAACACTGAGTTGTTTCTAAATCTCTACCTTAATCTGCAAACTCCATCGAGGGTGTAATTTCCTCAATTTCTACTTAACTGGTCTAGCATGTGGCAGGATGGGCAAGTGATGCTAGACTATAAAGGGATCAAAGCATGGTATGTCCTCATATGACCATGTAAATACATCCAGGTATGACCTAAGCAGGTCAATCAATTTGCTCCTCTTATCAGAAGAAAATGAGGTGTCAATCTTCAACTCCCCGGGCTGATCAGGGGTCCCAAAATCTACTAACTCAGTGCTACCAGAAACGGGTGTTACTTTCATTTTCTCTGAATTTGAATCAAAATTCGACTGATCACTCAATGGCCCATCTGGGCCTCTCATATCATCAACATCATGTATATATGTCGTGAGTGTTGGTAGTACAGTCAAAGCAAAAATGCGGTGACACAGGTGAATACTCGAAAACACTCATATCATTATTATTTCCACCAGCCACATCATCAAAGCGGGTGACAAACCCGGACATAGTGTCAAAAGAAATAGGTGGGTCCACAGAATCGAATGCTCCCTCAACAGTAATAACATCAGGAATAACAATAGTAATAGAGTCATCATCATCTATCTCAAGCATAAAAGGCCCAAACATATCCAAAGTAGAATGAGGCCCGTGCAGGGCTGCATCCAGAATACGACCAATGCCAATCATATCCATATCGTCTATGCAAGCATCATAAAGAGTCACATCATTAGTGTCAATCATAGAAACTCCCAACAAATCAAAATCAAAGTGGGGACCGTGTGGGACTGCATCGAGAATACGACCTACCCTTATCATGTCCATCTCATCGGTACAAGCATCAAGCAGAGTCACTCCATCAACATCAATCTTAGTATCCATAAGTATACCATAATCAGAAACTGCCTCCGGGAAGCATACGGAGAACATGTTGGCTTGATCGGGCGACGGGGGTGTAACTATCATAACATTAGGTGTCGCAGGGATCCCGATACCCAAATGCATCTGCCCCAAGGTCCGTTGGAGGTCCTGAACCTCAAAAGCCTCTAAAATATAAACGATCCCCTCCATGTGGGGTGCATGATCAGAACCTCTAACAAAGTAATCAGTCAACTGAAAGGTGTACAGGTGAAAAGGGGTAATCAAATGGAACCTTAGACAAGCAGGCCTTTACTATGTCCTTGTGCAACCTCGCCATGTAGCGCGTATCCTCCTTCGTAGGAGTGTAACCTAACCCATAAGGTATGTCATGATCAATTGTGAAAGTAAACTTGTGTGGTCCATGCTGGCGGTGACCTAATCCCAAGTCGGGCAAATAAGACATGCCCCTCATTATGTTAAGCACCAAGGTACTACTATACTGGTCGAATGACATAGGCACCATATCTCTGTTGTCATTCTCTAAACTGACAACCTGAACCTCATCAAAAGTAAACCCGATCAAATGCAAGTCATCCTCACTATGAGTAATTTGTAATATTAGCTCGAAAGAAGTGACAACATCCTAGTCAGACTATATCATGATAATGTGACCCTTGTGTATGAATTTCACCTTCTGATGAAGGGAAGATGGTATGGCACCAACCTCATGAATCTAAGGATGACTAAGAAGCAGTTTAAAGGATGAATGAATCCTCATAACCTGGAAAAACATGGAATATCTTACTAGCCCAATCTATGTGTGCAGTGAGAGTACCCATAACTGTCCTTTGAGTCCTTTCATAAGCTCTGACGGTCTATGTAGATGACCCAAAATTAGATGGAGAAAAGCTAAGGGCAATGGCTATAACTAAAGGACAAACGTTCAGGGCGAAGCCATTGTCCAGCAAGACTGGCGGCACTCTACGGCCTGAACAAGCAACATTAATGAACAAAGGTTGAACATGATCTTACCCCTTTGATGGCAAGTCATTGTCGAAAAACACAATGCACGTAGCCCTATCAACTGTCAAAAAGTGAATAAGCCCCTCTGGGGTAGTAGTAGTATCAACTCTAATATGGCTGAGAGCTCTGATCAATGCATCTCTATGTGTGCTAGATAAGGCCAATGGGCTCCAAATGGATATGCGAGCCTGCGTAGTGCGCAGTTGGCGCAAAATCTCATCATCCTCTCTCTGAATCTCCTCCTTAGCAGCTGTACTAGCAAATGGCCTATTGATAGGTGGAGGATGTGCTACTCTCCCACTCTACGTGACTATCTAAACATCTCTATGAGCGGGCCCATACTCCTTTGGGAACAGAATGAAGGGTATCAAAGGTAGCACATGCTGTAAATACATTGGTGAGACTACGGGCTATTGGGGAATCTCATCTAGGGCCAACTTGAATGGCTTGGGGACTTGCTATCCATGGGTATATCCACTAAAATCTGAGTCCTCATACAAACTGATTGGCTGAGGAGCCTCTCCATCCCATCCTATCATAAATACATCACCCTCTGTGTGCTCAATCAAATGGATTCCCCATGGGGGTGGAGGTACAACTCTAGTGTCATGAGTAGGTAACGGGTTTGTGGTCACTACGGGTCATCCCAAATCAACCAAACCCTAATCAATCAAGTCATGTATAGCATGTCTCAGTGCTGAGCAACTGTCTATATCATGGCCCGCTCTCTGGTGGTAAGCATAGTGAAGGTTTGTCCTAAATCCTAGTAGGGTAGATTGTAGTGGTGGTCTGGGCAGTAACAGGGCAATTAATCCCCACTCAACCAATCTCTGAAATGCTCCGCTCAATGGCATCCCAAGTTGTGTTAACTATATAACCGGCCTTGGCGAAGGCAGTGCTCTATACTGATGGAACTACATGAGTGGCCTTTAGGATGCCTGTGTAGCATATACTGGTTATGGCGACAGATGTAGATAAGCAGGTCCTGCTAGCCTAATGGGAATAGTTAGCCTATACTAATCATGTTGTATCATCTGATAAGAGATATCTGAAAACTGGCTCTAAGTTTGAGGCCGACGCGGGGACCTATGCCCCATCATACTAATGGTGTCAACATCTGATGGCCTGGGTCCTGACCTCGGCTTCTTCCTCTTTGAGTCTGAGGGGGAAGAATCTGCCCATAATCCTCTAGATATACCCTCCTCGATGCCATAGAAGGCCTGCACTAAGGAGCCAAAGTCTGTCTTCGGAAAGCCTATGAGATGTTTAGCGTAGTGGGACTGAAGACTGCGCATAATCATACTGATCTGATCACACTCTGAGGGTTTGTTAATAATTTGTGCTATCTTCTCCTTCCAGCAGGAGATAAAAAAGGTAACAGTCTCATCCGGCCTCTGTCTAAGAGCCTTTAACTCTCTCCGGGATACATCAACTACAGTATTAAAGGAATACTGTCTTAGAAACTCCTATGCCAGATCAATCTATGTCTGGCATCATGAGGGGTCTAATGAAGCAAACCACCACTCGACAGTACCACTCAGGGACAAAGGGAACAACATGATCATTTATGTCTCATCTAACCCATGATCGCGCATAACAACACTATACAACTGCAAGTGAATACGAGGGCACTCGATCCCCATGTATCTCGTAATGTTCAGCATACGGAACTTAACCGGCAAAGCTGCAACAGGCAGGTCATCATACCCATCCGAACTCATGACTCCATCGATAACATGCAGTGACCTCATCCTCTACTCAATTTCTTAATGCGGGCTTGAGTATCATCTACAACTTGTGTAGGGTCCACAACAAAATGTGGCGTAGTCTCAATTTGACCATGTAAAACAAAGGCCCCTGCCTGTGGGGCTGACTGAACTGGGGGTGGTGGTGGAGGTGGGATTGTGTAGTCCGGCTGTATGGTAGGTCCAGATGGTGGTGGTAGTGAGGGTGTGGAAGAATCATGTGGGGTGGTCCCTTGAATCGGTACTGGTGGGGCCTGGTGCCCGTCAATCCTGTGACCCAATCTTAAAATAGCATCTCTAAGTGATGCCATGGTATTTATCATCTCTACCAACTGGTCAACAGTAGCATACTATGGGTCCATATCTCTTTGAACTGATGTCTGTCCTGACTGGCTATACTGGTTTGATCCTCTAACAAGTCTACCTCCGACCTTGATCCAAGCTCGAGAACCTAGGTCGGTCTCAATCAACAATCCTACAAAAGAAAAAGGGTATGTCAATCCCTATGACTACCAGTCCTGAGATCAATTTCGTAATGTAATCCCACGACTAAATCCTCTGAGACAATGAACTGTCATGTGATGTTAACAGTTAATCTAATACATGGCTCCATGGGCAGGAGCGGGATTCTGACATGGTGATACCTTAGAGGTAAGGTGGCTCAAAAGCCAACAACAGGAAGTTAGACGACAATACCCATAAAAGGGATACGTAACTTATGATTCTAACCAACAATCAAAGTGACACTCTAGCCACGTAGGTATCCACGAAATCCAGCTTAGGGCTATACAGGTCTTCATTACTTAGATATCCGTCATCTCCATAGTGCTCCCAACATCGATATAGCCCTTATGCTAGACCCTATTCCAAACCCCTAGCTTGGTCGAATGCAAATAGTTGGGAATGACTCCCAAACAATTCAAGAAACCAATAAGGAATAGTTGACCAAGACTAGTGATTTGGAAATAAATGGATACAAGTGTGCCCCACAAACACAAACGACAAGCAGTTATAGAAGAGAAATGGTCGTCATGCAGCAAGCAGTTATGCGCAAAGAGATACCCTACCATACAATCTACACATAAGCTAATCATCTAAGCTTATCATGAACCACAAAACCAAGAACCAACAACAACGAATAAGCATGCCACAACCAATCAGGTGAACACACAGGCAACAACTCATCACAAGTGCAAGTCGAATACCAACCAAGTAAGTGATCACCAGTCACTTGTAAAGCCTAACAGCAAATTGGTCAATGAACCATGTGCTCCAATATACCCAACTCAAGTTCAAATTTGATCCTCTTATGAAACTAGAGATTTTGGGTTCGATCACTAGTGGAGTCGCCAATTTGTGGACCCTCACCCTATCCACCGATCGGCACGACTCACTATTTTAAAGGTGAAAAGGAAAACTAGTTTTCGAGTTTTGAAAAATTCATCCCAGTGAGGAACGGTTTTGTTTAGAGTCGCCACTTACTTTTTATTTTTATTTTTAAATGGGGAAAATTTAAGTAAGAACAAAAATCCCAACATGACTCCAGTCAGGAAAAAATGGTCTGCGAAAACTAGATTCTAGGTCCGAGGATCAAGTTACCTATAGCGAAGGTACCTCATGTGAGGTAGCACCCCTCCAAGCCCAAAACTCGGTCTCTACTAATGAATTGGGTATATCGGAGCATATGGGTCAAAGATCAAACAAACCTTGGGCTAAACAAATGACATGAATCACATAGACCAGCCTAGTATTTAGCATGCACATACACTCAACAAGTCAAAATCAGAGTGCATACTTGAGGTCCTCAGCCAAGTGCTGCATAAGAGGTCAGTCAATAAGCTCAAATGCACAACAAATATACATAGCAATCATGCACCAAGCATTCATGTGAATTTCATTATCCAAATTCGAAGTGCATACCTATGGTCCTTAGCCATACTCTGCAAAGAAAAGGTGAGGCAAGTAATACAAGCATACAACATGCACTCTCAATCAAACATCAAATCTCATACCCAAAAGGGAGGGAAGCAGGTTGAAATGAAATAAATGGTTTGCTTTCTTTTGCACACATTCCTCTAAATTCCATCAAACCAAACCATGCTCACTTAACCCACATTCTTCCCATCCATGAAGTGGGCGCACATGAAATCTAACCAAACCGAACTCTGACCCTAAAGGTGTCCCACAAGTGCCTTGGAGCCTAAGGGCTAAAGCCACAACAAAAATGAGGGTTAAAACATGCTAAAAATGGGGCTACCTAGTAGAGCCTATTGAACCCATTCCCAACTAGTCTATCCTATTGAGAAAAATTATGAAACGTTACCAGCAGATTCCTCGAAGAATAAGGAATCCAACAAAAAAACGATGCTCAATTCCGAGCTCAGATGAAGGAGAACCAGCCGAAACAATGCAATGTGTTTATAAAACGGGGCTGCCTAGCAGAACTTGTTAAACCGGTTCCTAACCAGTCCAACTAATTGAAAAGATTCTGAAACTTTACTATTAGATTCCTTGAAGAATAAGGAATCCAATAAAAAAACGGCGCTTAATTTTGAGCCTAGATGAGGGAGAACTAACCGAAACAATGCAACATGTTCCTTGTACAAGGCCAAACTCGAGCCACCCAACCTATTTAAAACTAAGGCTATGGAGCTCTTTAATCAACCAACAATGCAGCCCCCCTGAACTCAAGAAACCCAACTGAAAATTCGGCCACATGGACATCCACATGCAACCACCTAAATCCCCTAAAACCAAACTGAAATTTCATTCACCTAAATCCCTTGCTCCTCCCACTTCCACCTTCATTTTTCCCTCATTCAGCTCTGGAAAGTGCCCCCATCAACCTTGGAAACCAACTCCATAAACACTCCTCACAGTCACGAGGTGAGCTGCTCTCTCCACAACTACTCATTTGCTTCACCTCCAAGAATCCATATGGATTCATGATGGGCTGCAAGGAACCTAAACAAAAGCCCAAAATGGACCCAAAATATTGCCCAAGACCGATCTGGAGCTTATGGGGCCCGAGCCATGTAGGATTTGGGCTTTAAAATCACCAAAATCGGTGCTCTATACAAGCTAGTCCAACGAACCGAATGAACCGGTTTCCAACCGTTCGAGCTAGTTGAGAAAATATTTGAAAATTTGACAAAATATTCCTTGAAAAACAAGGATTCCATAAAATAAAAACGATGCATGGTTCCGAGTTTGGATGAGAGAGATATGATCGAAATTAGCCAAAGTGCTCCGAATTCAGACATGCTCCAATGAACTCCAACTGAACTAAAACTTTGCGGACCAATCGAGCCGGTTGAGAAAAATTTTGAAAATTTGACAAAACATTCCTTGAAGAACAAGGAGTCCATACAAAAAATAAAAAACAAACAAACAAACAAAAAATAAAAAACGGTGCGTGATTCCGAGTTTGAATGAGGGAGATATGATCAAAACAAGCCCAAGTGCTCCATATTCGAACCTGCTCCTATGAACTCTAACTGAACTAAAGTTTTGGGGAGACCTCACTTCCTTCCTTGAGCATGATGTGAACAACTAGGAAATTGGCCATGACGACACTCCAAAATGAACTACACACTCACACTACATTGGACCACATATGAACCTACACAAGGCTCGAAAACCGATCAAGCCCAAAATGAGGGCCATGGTGGTGCCATACGGAAAAAAATTGGGTGCATGTGACACCCCTAAGATAAATGCAAGTGTTGAAGGACAAATTGAGGGTCTACACATTGCCAGCCCATTGAGTGTCATATGCTATATTGTAGCCTTTTTTTTTCTATAGCCCTGCTTATCATTTCTACACCCGGGTTAAGGCCCTTTGATGTATAGTTACGCTTTGCTAGGAAAGTCTCATGATCTTTGGACTTATAGGCTTATCTTTCTCATCATCGATGTTATCGCCTCATCACCCTGTTTGTTACATTTCATTACTTCAATCCTAGTTTTTATCATTGGTTGCTACATTTCATATTTTATTCACTTGGAATGATGATTCTTCATATATTTATGCATAGAGGGTAATCATACCACTCCCTTCATTCCATCATTCGGCATTGATTCAGAGATTTTAGATCAAGAGGTTGTCTCATCGGATGGGGTTTCATGTGTTCATCAATGATTTGAGAGAGTTAGTTCATTCCTTGTATTTTTCCCATTGGAATTCAATTTATTGATGACCAGGGTATGTGCATACACAAAAAAAAAAAAAGGCATAGTGATATGTTTGTATTTGATATCCTACTCCATTGAGCATGTGTTGCTACTTGAGCGTTGTTTATTGGGTTTATCATTAAGGGTTTGTGCGAGTTTTCCATGAGGATGCTTTCGCTCCTTAAGCCATTTTTATTATGTTGTTAGAGGGATGAGAGTTTTTTCGTCTTGAGTTTTGTGAGATCTTTTGTTCCTTGGATCAAAGTTGTTGTACTTTATAGGTATGAGAGATGAGTAACCTTTCACTAAGATCTCTGAATCAGTTCTTTCTTTACTACTCCATTATGGGTGATATGATTTGCCTTTGTTGCATTGATATGCATTTCTCATCATTCCTTTTACCATCTCACTGCCTTCATTTGATTCCACATCATTCATTTCCTACTATTTATTCCCTCTTTCATGCCACTCCAACACCCATACACTTTCCTGATTCGACATCTTTCTTCACATTGTTTACATGATCCATTGATAACTTGTCCATTTTTTTCTCTTTTTTTATTTCATCATCGATATTACCGTTGACTCTTCTTAAGTTCACTTGCTCATGAGATTGTCATATGCATTGTACACTATACACGAGGGTATGGGTTTGATCATTGGGTATTTGAGCTTAGTTTCCTTTCGTTTCTTTACCTTTTCACCCTGGCCTACGTTACGTCCCGTGTCTAAGGCCACCCTAAGGCCATGAGGTCAGACATTATCTTTGACAGATTTCACTTGGACGAGCTTTTGTAGATTGGTTGAAGTATAGTCGTTACTATGTTTTCTCTTATGGGAAATACTTTTGGAAGCATTTGGTTTCTTTTTCTTGCTTAACATATTGATGTTTGATGGATTTTAGAGTTTGGAGACAGTTCATAGATGATATCGGATTCATTCTTTTGTTGTGCATCAGATATCCACATTGGAGCATATTTCCCCTTTACTCTAAGATCCTTAGTTGTGGTTGGGTTGTATGGCTATCCTTGATCTTGGTTATTGAGATGTTTGATTAATGTTAACAGATGGTTGATTGACATTGATAGATGTTTGGTTAGTGATGACAGATTCTTTGTTGTGCATCAGATATCCATACTAGGGCATATTTCCCTCTCATCAATGAGATTTGTTTAAGTAGTGGTGTGAGAGTGAATGATTAGTGTTAGTTATCTACCTCATGACTTTGACATCAGATCTTATACTGGGGCATATTTCCCCATTTTCTTTAAGTATTCTTAAGATTAAGGCGGCTGCCAGCTTGATTTCAAATTGAGCACTGGTCTAGGACTTCCAATGATTTATGATATCAGGACCTTCTTACACGGTTTTGTTGAGATAGAGGTGGATTTTATCAGGTTTCACCTGAAGAGCATTGATGGGTTCTTCAGTCGAATGCTTATGTGATAGTTTTTTTTCGTTTTATCTACCTTGCAGATCATGTTATCCAGGTGAGCGGTATCTTGTGCACCTTGAGATTTGTTTTTAGATGAGTTGCAATGTACACAATTCGAGATTCAATTTTTAAAATTTTTCGATATAACATCTTTCGAGTCACACAGAGAGTTCTTGTGGTCCAAATTTTTTCATAGGTTTTTTATGTGGTGCACTGAATTTTGACTCTTTGATTTTGGTAAATGGTTGATTTATTGGTTGATCTAGAAGTATGAGCACCTTAGATACTAAGTCATATTTCCTTTCCTAAGCCTAGTAGACCGACCCTTGGCATTTGGATTCTACAACTCTAACCTCGTCTCTTTCCTATCAGCTTTCTAGTCAGTCTTCACCATGCTTTCCATTTAGAGCCCTGAGCTCACGACCCAAAGTCATTCTTTCATTCATGACCTAGAGTCATTTTTTCCATTTAAAGGCTTGAGCTCACGACCCATAGTTTTTTTTCTTATTTATGACCCAGATTCATTCTTTCCATTTAGAGCCCTGAGCTCACGACCTAGAGTCATTATTCTCATTCATGACCAAGAGTCATTCTTTCCATTTAGAGCCCTAAGCTCATGACCCAGAGTCATTCTTCTTGTTTATGACCCAAAGTCGTTCTTTCCATTTAGAGCTTTAAGCTCATGACCCAGATTCGTTTTTCTTATTTATGACTAGAATCATTATTTCAATTTAGAGCCATGAGCTCACGACCCAGAGTCATTCTTTTCATCTATGACCTAGAGTCATTCTTTCCATTTAGAGCCTTGAGCTCACGACCCAGAGTCATTCTTCTCATTCATGACCCAATGTCATTCTTTCCATTTAGAGCCCTGAGCTCATGTCCTAGAGTCATTCTTCTCATTCATGACCTAGAGTCATTCTTTCCATTTAGAGCCCTGAGCTCATGACCCATAGTCGTTCTTCTCATTCATGACCCAATGTCATTCTTTCCATTTAGAGCCCTGAATAGCAACAATCAAATCAAAGTTTAGGCTACTAACAAGCATAACCAACAAACCAACAAAAGATATTGAAACAAAGAGTGTGTTGAGTTTAAGTCAATCGAGACTCTAGAAATAAAGTGTAAATTCAATTAGTACATGTCGCCACATCAGAAGTGGCTTGAGCATCTTGATGAGTCATAGCAAACATCCGCCCTTAGACTCTAGGTTTTTGTTTATCCTCCTTATTTTCCTCCTTAAGCTTTCCAATTATAAACTTCTTATTCTTTGGACAATCCCAAATCATATGTCCATGTTTCCCACAACCAAAGCAAGCTTTAGACTCTTTATAGCAAGGTTTACCCCAATGTTTCTTACCACAAATAGAACAAGTCACATCTAAATTTTGCATTAATTCTCCCTTTAATCTAACTCTCAATTGAAATGAACCTTTTTGGTTCTTGGTTATCATGGGCATCATCACTCCTACTCTTCTTTCTTTGTTGTTCTCTGTATTACTGAAGCTCTTTATTATCCTTTTCTGCTATAAGGGCTCTATCTATAACCTCTGAATAGACACTAAGCTTCAAAATAGATATTTCGTTCTTCAAATAGGGTTTCAATCCATCCTGAAACTTTAATGTCTTTTTTTTTCTGTAGCAATCAATTGTGGAGAAAAACATGACAACTCTATAAATTTAGCTTCATATTGGGCCACCGCCATTTCCCCCCTGTTCCAAATAAACAAACTCTTCTACTTTTTATTGTCTAACACTGTCAGGAAAGTATTTTTTGTAAAATACCTCCTTAAACTGTCTCCAAACTATGGGTCCTTGATCATCTAAAAGCCTTTTAGTCATACACCACCAATGATTTACTTTTTTATTTAACATAAATGTTATATAAGAGGCCTTTTACTCTTTAGAGCAATCTATAACATCAAAGAATTTCTCTATCTTAAGAATCCAAGCTTCTACTTTCGTTGGGTCTGAAGTACTAGAAAAATAAGGAAGACCTAACTCCTTAAAGTCATCAAATGAGCTACCCCTGGAAGATGAGGCTTCTCCAAGAGCTTGAGTCTCAATAGTTCTAGCTTGATGCTCAACCAAACCAGTTAAGGTTTCAAGATACCTATAAATCCCTTCTACATTCATGGGAGGCAAAGCCTCAAGTGGATGAGGTACATCATTATTAGCTTGACTGTTTTGGGAAAATGTTTTTCTTCTTGGTGCCATGTTGTCCTATAAAGCATTAGGTATAATTAAATTAGTCACTAAGAAACCAGTTAAACAATTTAAATTCATAAGGAAGAATAGGAATTTATACAAGACGAAATTGAAACTTAAACTAATGTGTCACTCATCTATCCTCAAAGTAAACTAAAACATGTTCCCAACAAGATTATAACCTAGTGCTCTGATACCACTCCTAACAACTCACTCCCAACCGTGTAGATATTGTCCGCTTTGAACCCAAAGGGGCCCTCATGGCTTTAAAACGCATCTATAGGGTTACGAGGAGTCCATAGTTAAATAGCGCCAAGAACTTTCCCCCTTATCCGATGTGGGATATCACAAGAAGACACTGTACAAACCCCATTTTAATTTTCTCATGAGGGAGAGAACATTATTTTAGTATTTCTTAGTACCACGCTACAATTGCTTTGAGGTACTATACCAATAAACATGCATGGAGTAGGCCATAAGATTTTTATCATATGAAATACTACCTCTGGTGCCCTTACATATATATTACTTATTATAGGCCTTCCTATTTTTAGGGAAGAAATTTAATGTGTTTGAAGGAAAGGGATAAGAATAAACAATAGTAAAAATAATAATAATCATAATAATAATAATAATAATTTATAAATATAGCTAAAAATCAATTTTAAAGAAACTATGCTCACCCCTATATTCTAAATGGAAAAATAAATATTAGCTCAACACTAAAAGAAAGATAGAATATGAATAAAACGATAAAGATTGACATTTAAATAAAGTTCTAAATATTTATTTACTAATTAAGCATTGAGATTTTAAATGGGTTTTAAGTAAAACTTTTATTTTAATTAATTGGAACTAATTATTTTTAACTATTTTATCAGGTAAATGTCATCCCAAATCAACCCATATTCAAATATAAGAGCAAAGACTACTTGGAAATCAAAGTTTAAAAGTTTTTTGAGATCCTTCACTAAGTATCCCTATATAATATGAAAGGTCCTATAATAGCTCCAATTTGAAATGTACTAAAAGATTGGACCATCCATGTCATGTCATCTATATAATTTTGGTCCTATTACCCAAATCTATTCCATCACTTTGTACCTTAGTTTTTACTCATATATGTATAAGACCAAGATTTTAATATACACTTTTAATACTACAAATATTGATACCCTTAACTTTTCCTAATATAAACAATCATAATTTTGCATATTACATCCAATACCATTGAAATTATAAATTAAATAATAACCCCAATCTACAAACCTAACATTTGAAATAAATAAATAGATGTCCTAATGGTGCAAGGACCCATCATTACAATTCTATAATGCATTGAAAAAAATCCCAAGGAGAAAATCAATTTGAGAAGACCACTGCAAAGGCTATGAGAGAGTCGAGTTCAGTCTAGCTTAGATTTTATCAAGTCATTTCAAGTCTTTCACTTTTTTCCTATAGAATGATTATTATATTTCACTTGTTGAAGGGCCGTGCATTTTTAATTTCTCATTTTCCAATGTGTATTCCAAGGATAGTAAATATTAATTTTAGAGCTTAAAAATGAAAGTAAATATCAATTTTAGTTGCTTCTTACAAGTGTTTGGATAAATTAATTTGTCACCGTTTCTTACATGACTTTTGAACTAGAGAGATTCATGTTTCTCTTTAAGTGATACCTGAAACCATGTTTTTATTTAATTAGAAGTTTTAAAAGCATAATACTTATTCTCATTTTTGTAATAAAAATATTTTCAAAATAGAATTTCTAAATATAACATTAAATTAGACCGTAGCACTAACTACTTATGTTACTTGTACTTCTTACTTCTACTTTTTCTTCCATCTTTCCCCCATATTTTCTAATAAAAGTTATTTAAAAAAAGTGAAAAGTGAATTATGACTCACTAATTTGAAAAAAAAATAATGAAAAAATAACTTAAATTTTATAAATGAGTTTTGTTTTGATCCGTTTAAAAATATTTTAAAATACATACATTTTTTCACGAGTCAATAATTATTTCTTGAAATTACTTGCTATGGCATAATACCAATTAAGAAGTAGATATATAGATGTTTAATTGTAAAGAACCAATTTTTCTTTTAAACCATAAGACTTGATTTAGGATATATATATATATATATATATATATGTATGTATGTATGTATAGAAATAAACATCCTTAGGAATATTAAACAGTAATAAAATAAGAAAATTTTAAAATTAATAATACAATTAAAACTAAAATACTTAAAAATTAGATTCAATTAAAACAAAAAAAAAATTGTATTTCTCTTTCTCCATATCTATATTTTTAACTAGAGTACTTTACAATCGAAGTGAAAGTCAATATTTTGTTTTTATTTTTTTTGCTTTTAAATTTCTAAATTTTCTTATTTTATTGTTGATGTTGATCAACAAAAATTTTATTCAATTTTATTAGAAAAGATAAGAAGATGAAGAGATTTATATAATATAAAATATATAATCATTATTAACTAAAGGATTAGAAAGATTTCTATTTATCACTTAAGGATATGTAGAATTTTTCCACAATAATTTGTATTTCATATTATATAATAAAAATTTATTATATATTTATTTGTAAGATATTTTCATTAACATAAAATGATAAATAAATTTTTTGATAATTTTATTTAATATCATCAAATAAAGGGTCATTTAAGGAAATAATTATATGATTTATGAAAAAGTTTATGTATTTTGAAATATTTTTAATGAAGATAAAATTGATTTATAAAATTTGGGATTCTTTTTTCTATGTATTTTTAAATTAGTGAGGCAAAATCCACTTTTCCCTTAAAAAAAATTGTATATTTTCAAAATTTTGATTTTGTAATAAAAATTTACTTCACTTTGCCTTTCCCCCCCCCCCCCCCCCTTCAATTTTCCTTTCTTATCATTTTTGTAAAACCTTCCATGATTCAAATACAACTTACAAAAACTTAAAAGAAAGATATTGAAAAGGAAAAAGAAAAAAAAAAAAGACATTTAGACTCAATAAATTCTTTACACTCTTCTACGAGTCATTTTGTAATATTTTTGAGAAGCACTTTAGCCTAAAAGGTGTTTTTGAAGAAGGATTACATCATTGTTATTTTTTTGTGACACATTGAAAAATGGGATATGCTTCATTGGATCCTACAAAGATAAAAAAAAAAAAAAAAAAAAAAAAAAAAAAAAAAAAAAAAAAAAACAACAACAACAACAACTACTATTTGGATGCCTTAAGCATGTGTGAGGCAAGGGGTAAGCCAATAGTGTGCTGAAATTGATAGTAACAATATCCATCTTCTTGTGGATCCTTTGAGGGTTGTTTTTACTATTAAGTGGTAGGGAATGTACATTTCCTACAATCATCATCATTTTGCAGCATGCTGAATTCTTGGCAAAGTGTGTGGACAAAAATATTCATCTCCTCTTTCATATGCCTCTCCCTATATCCCATTCTAAATGCCTCTTGATCGCCATTTTCTATTAAGTTTTTAATTTTTCATTTTTCATTTTCACATACCCTTTCATCACCATATACATATTATTTACTTGAATTGGTGTAGTGCCAAATAATTTAGAGGTTTGAGAGTGATTTTCATAACAATATTTTTTTAGTCTATAAAACTTATCTTGATAATACTTGCATTACTTTTAAATGATGTTTGCCAAATAAAAAGAATGGTTTGATATGGTTTAATGATTTAAATTAGTACATTTAGTATGGTTGATAAAATAACTTAAAAGTAGTAAGTTAAAATAATTGTCTTTTTCTAAATTACAAACATCCTTTACCATATTACGTTATATTTGTTTCTTCTCTTGTTTCTCTCTCATAAGAATGCAAATATGTCAATTTAATAGTTAAAAAAAGTCTTTTTTTAGCTTTATGAAATAACTTTAGTATTTAAAGTAAAAAGTAGATAATAAGTAATTTACTAATAAGAATTATATCACAAGTTTTAAGTAAATAATATTAGTCTAATTTTAATTAAATTTATATCAAGTCATTAAATATTAAGTATTAAGTTTTATCAGACATCCATTTATAAATAATCTATTAGGCTACATTTGGTTAGCGGAATATGATAGAATATGATATGTATATCATGGGATATCATATCCCATTGAATAGAAAATAGATATCCTAGGATATGATTTCCAGTGGGATATGATATCTTTAGATATGCATATCTTATGGACATAATATTTTAAAGCAGCATATGCAATGAGATATGTTATGTAAATTTACATTTATATTTAACTTACCCATCCAAGTGAAAACAAAATATTAGCTTTAAATCCCAAAGGCAATAAGAGAGTTGGTGGGTTTGAATTGGGTTTCGCATTTTTTATTGCTTATGTGATTAATTGCATGAGTTGATTAGCCATTGCATCCCCACTCCAAACCTGGTGAATATATATATGTGTGTGTATGATCTCAAAGCAAATCCAATGGATACTATAATATAAAAAAGAGCATGTATAGAAAGTGATTACAACTCATCTTACAATTATTGCGTTTTTTGAACCCGAAGTTTTTATATATTCATTGACTTTGTTGAATATACGATGAAGAGGAACCTTTGATACATCAATATGAAGATGGAAAGCAAACTATCTTATAGAAAAACAATTAAATAAATCTTTTATTATAATATAAAAAGTTAAGTTTTAAAACCTTACTATATAATCCTTGTATGAGATGCTACAACATGATAACAACAACTCATTTCCCAACATTACATCATCTTTACAATTGATCAATGTTATTCCAACAAATATTTTCCAATTGTACCCGTAACGTCAATTTTAAAGATTTAATTAAAATATTTAAATAGTTTTCACATAAAAATAAATAATATGTTATACTTTTTTTTATACTTTTTTTTATTTTTTTATTTTTAAAAATAGAAATCATATATCATAGCATATTTTGAATATTTTTTTTCCATTTTCATTTTATTTTAGAAACTGTGAGTTTACAAAAAGAACAACTAAAAACACCAATTTGACATTTTCAATTTTTTTTTGGCTCAAAATTCAGAAGTTCAACCCAACAAAGGAAAAAGAATAACCTTATGGATCCATAATATATATTTTAAAATATGTGAATATTATAAATATAAATGGAATATGAATATTAAAAAATATTGTATAAATATTTTAAACCTTAATGAATAGACCAAAATAATTTTTAAACCTTAATTGTTTCGTAATATAGATAATTCACCTAAAATAACTCATATTTCTATAATTAAAGGAATTAAATTATGAAACCGTTAAAACAAAAAAAAAAAAAAAAACCAAAAATGCTTAGACATTACTTTATTCCTAATATTTGCTTGTGAATCGCCGCCGCCAATGTGTGCATTGCTAATGGGAGGCCATTGTAATGCTCTAAAACCTCATCTTTCATTTTCAACCTATATTCTTTCAGGTATTCCAATAACACTCCATACTTGACTCGCCATGCTTGCTCCATGGATGATGGGGTGGCATCTGATACAAATTGTGAGGGCCCCCCACATGGTTTAAAATATCGACCGAGTCCAATACGACTCAGCCAAGTCGTATAGCCTTGAACCTTTCTGTGTCGAGTCCGATACTCGATACCATTTTCAACACAAGCCCAACTAAGAACCGATTAAAGAGATCAAACCCATTTTTATAGTGGTTCGACACCCCTTACTTACATGCACTCTCCTTAAGCTTCTAACCGAGTGAGAGTTCCACAATCCTTGAAGTTTCAACCAAGCTTCCAAAGTCTTTACATTTAGATTTCGGCTCCAATGGGTTCTTACACAATCCTTCAAGTAATCACCAACTTGAAGCATTCTAAACACATAATCTCACTTAATCACAACCTAGCTCAATAAATGCTCAAATACAAGGAAAGACAAGGATGAATGACAAAGGTGCACTAAATGATATGCACCAAAAGAAAGAAGTGAGAGCTTTGAATGAAGAACAAGTAGGTAGACAATTGATTGCAAGTGTTCTTTAATTCATAAATGAAGTGGAGCTCTCAATTTATAGGTTTTCAGCCTTTGGTACCAAAAAATGCCAAAAAGTAGTCTCGATCGATTGAGTTCTGGTTCAACTGGTTGACTAGCCGTTAGGCATAAAATGCATGGTAAGTGACCATTGGGTCTTGATCAAGCATCAATAGAGAATACCTACCCCTCAATTAGGGGAAGTCTCACCTTGACTAGGAATGCAAGGCTACTGGAAGAGAGAAAAGATTTTTGCCTCCCTTGACTAGTCCTCGATTGGGAAGGCTTGATCGGTAGATCAGTTCCATGATTGGTTGAACTAGTTCACTAGTTTCCTTGACCGATTCACCTATTTTGGCTTGAAAACCTATCTTTTTCTATTCCTTTCACTTGTAACACTTAGGCAAGGTCTTTAAGAGTATTGATATGTCAATTTTAAAACAATTTGCCTAAGATTAGTATGAGAAAACTTGGGTTTTAATTGAAATTTATCTTTAATGCATAAACTAAGTTTTTAATAATGTATGAATTAGTATAAAAAACCTAAGTGCACCCATGCATTCACCTTACATATATTTCCTAAGATTAAAAATTCTTCTTGCATGTTTAATCTTGCTTTCACTTGGTCCTTTGATGATTTTATTGAATATCCTTTTGAATTTTCAAAATAAAACTTGAAACTCTTCTAAATTAAAATCATTAGCAACTTAACTATGCTTTTTTATCATCTAAACATAATTTGGAGGATCCTTGGACCAACAATCTCCCCCTTTTTTATGATGAAAAACTTTGGTTATCTAGGAGGAAATGCATCTCCTCCTTAAACCAATCATAGATCATTTAATATTAACAAAATGATCAAGCATGTTAATTCGGTTTACTTAGCTTAAGAGTATTGCAACAAAAAATCATCTAAGCATCTAATGTAAGTATCAAATATATATATATAGGCATATCAGATATCAAGTATCATTATCAAAAGGGTACAACCCATGTTATCCTAAAGTGGTGAATAATCAACAAGTCATATATTTGTCCAAAATACGAAAATGATATGCATGTCATGTCCAAAATGAGTGAATCTACTATATCATCCTCCTAGATCCTAAAATATCTCCTTCTTTGGAAACAAAAAAAAGGAACAAGATGGGTCTCCAAATAACGATTAAGAATGAGGAAGAGGAAGAGGAAAAATGGATCATAAATAGGCCATCATCTCCTCATACTGTCGAGCAAGACAATCCTCTATCTGATCCATCCTCTGCTGTAGGTAATCAAACTAAGAGGTGAATCCACTCTAATACTAGTCCATCCTATCCTCCATGGAATAAAACGTGTCACTGACCACTACAAGCTCCTCCATATGAGTACCAAGGGAGTTGATTTCACTAATAGGTCCATCCATGTAGCGTAATCAGGAATAGAAGGTGCCTATGGTTGTGGTATCTCAGTAGAAGTAGGCTTGGCATATGCTAGTCTAGAGAAGTCAGGCTTGGTATATGGAGTGTGATCAATAGAAGGTCCCTTTGTATAGGCAAGCTCAGTCATCATCAAATTAGAAAAATTAGACTTGTACTGAACAGTCTCAGTTTGTGAAAGAATCTCTGTCTGAAATGGGGGGATATTAAGTTCAAGCTCACTCTGCTAGCCACTCTAAGGTTTTAGTCCAACTTGAGGATCTACTCCACTCTCCATCTATCGAATCTCTACCTTCTTCTCAACTCCAAGGTGTATCTATTCTTATCCTTGTCCTCATGGCTATGCTTGTGCATGTGCTTGTGTTATCTCTGCTTTTCTAACCCAAGAACCGTCTGAAGCCTTCTCAAATTTCATCTACCTCATGAACTCATCATCACATGTGTCATAGATACTAGGGGCCTCAAAATCCGTCTTTCTACTAAGGTTAATGTTAGAATCTTTGAAGACTCTAGAAAGGAAGCGACCATAGGGGAATACACGAGTCATGCTTTTGCAACAGGCAATTATGTGCATCGTTATTAGGCATCCCAAATGAATTTGTCTCACAGTTAGAATGGAATCTATAAGGAATACCTCGCAATAGGATACCTTATGTCAGTGTCTACCCTGTGGTAGAAAAGTGAAACATAACATATAAAGGAGTACTCTATTGATGATAGTCAAGCTATGTGTCGAGGGCTTGTCCATCCCATGATCATTTGGTAGTCCACAAATCATTTGAATAACCTCTTTAGGCTCAAATTTGTGATAGTGAGTCATATCTTGGACTCGTATACTTTGAGTTCAACGAGAGCAACATCAAAGATACGATAAATGCTCTCCGGGTCTGAGCAAATCTCTACTTTTTTTATGGTGGATGAGATCGGGCCACCCATACAGTGATTCATCCTCAAGTGGAATGCTTGTACCAGTATAGGAAAACCAGCTCAAAAATTGTAACAATCGACAACCAACCCATCCTAGTAAACAATCCCTCAAATCCAAAGTATTAAAATAGGGCAAAATTGATGTTTCTCCCCGAAACTACATGCCTACGAGAGAAATATTGTTTGTACCACTGGTATTCCTTCGTGGTATTGAACAAGACAATGTCAAAACACACCTTTTGACATGCCTCTAGTTTTGAAGACTGAGTAGGTTGCTTGCCTTGAGCCTTAACGTAATAGACTCTCATCTAGGAGTTATTAAATTGAAAAAAGGTACAACTCAAAGAAAATGAGGCCAAGAAGCCTGTGCACAACCGAATACTTACAAAAGTGAATAGGACTAGAAGCTGAAATGATTGTGAGGTTTGGATGGAAGAAGAAACTACTTAAATACCTCCTCAAATCTCTTTGAAAATTAGCTTAAAAAGTCTAAAACGCACCAAAATCAACCTCCAAAAGACAAAATCGGTAAGACCCTTGGAGAATGGAGGAGAAAAGCATAGAGGAAGAGGCGTAGGAAGACTATTTATGTTCCTAGCCCCGACGAACCGGTTGACCAGTCATCAACTAGTTGACTGCTTGGTCAATGCTCCCTGACTTTACAATTTTGAGGAAAATTTCATTTCTTGATCTTCTTTTTGCTTTTTTCAAATGGTTTCCCTAATTTTTTATGTCTAATGCCAAGGGAATTTTAATTTTTGGTTAAAAATTGACCATTTTCTAAGTGTGAGTCTATATGATGTTTTATATGATGCATATAACATGGAAATTTATGTAATTAGAAGGCATAATCATTAGGCATTCATAAACAAGAATTAGATCATAATGAAATCACCCCTAGTTGTCTTCTAATATCAACAAATTGTTCTTCACCTAGAGGTTTTGTAAAGATATCGGTAAGTTGATCATCAGTGCTTACAAATTCAAGTGTTATGTCATCCTTTTGTGCATGATCTCTAAGAAAGTGACGTCTAATCTCTATATGCTTAGTCCTAGAGTGTTGCATGAGATTTTTAGAAATGCTTATAGTACTAGTATTATCATATTTACTAGGAACATGCTCAAAAGATAAACCAAAATCATGAAGTGTTTGTTTCATCCAAAGAATTTGTGAACAACACAAGCTGACTGTTATGTATTCGACTTCAACTGTTGAAAAGCTACTGAATTTTGCTTCTTACTATGCCATGAAACAAGTAAGTGTCCTAAGAAATGATATGTGCCACTAGAGTTTTTTCTTTCAACCTTACAATCGACAAAACCGACATTCAAAAAACCAATTAATTCAAAGTTATCACTCTTAGGACAAGATTGAAATCTAGCATACAAACATATAGATATCAGGTCTATTAGTAGTCAAGTGTAGAAAAGAACCTATCATGTCTCTATACATAGTTAGGTAAATCGATTTACCTTTCTCATCCTTATCAAGCTTGATAGATGAACTCATTATAATCTTCATTGTTTGGACTTCCTCCACGTTGAACTTTTTGAGAAGATCTTTGATGTACTTTGCTTGATTGATGAAGGTTACGTCCCTTAATTGCTTGATTTGTAATCCAAAAATGAAATTGAGCTCTCCCATCTTGCTAATTTCAAACTCACTATGCATGCACTTTTCAAATTATTCACAAAGAGAGACATTAGTAGCACCAAATATAATGTCATCAAAATAAATTTGAACTAAGAGCATATATATATATATATATATATATATATATATATATACATATTGGTTTTTATAAAGAGAGTTGTATCAATTTTACTCATTTTAAAACCATTTTCTAAAAGGAATTTTCTTAATCTTTCATACCATGCTCTAGGTGCTTGTTTCAAACCATAAAGTGTCTTTTTAAGTTTAAAAACATGGTTAGGAAAGTTAAAACTTGTAAAACTAGGTGGTTGTTCAACTTACACTTCTTCATTTATAAAACCATTTAAGAAGACACTTTTCACATCCATTTGATATAACACAAAGTCTTTAAAGAATGCAAAGGTAAGTAGCATTCTAATAGCTTCCAACCTAGCTACGGGAGCAAAAGTTTCTTCATAATCTATCCATTCTTCTTGATTAAACCCTTGGGCTACTAACCTTGCTTTATTTCTAACAATTATGCCATTTTCATCCATTTTATTTCAAAAGACCGATCTAGTTCCAATAACTCTTTGATTTGAAGGTCTTGGTAATAATTCTCATATTTCACTTCTTTGAAATTGATTTAGCCCCTCTTGCGTAGCAATTATCTAGTTTTCATCTGTAGGGAATTAAACCAAATTCCCAACCCGTGAGAAACAAAAAAATTAGAGAAAACACACGCCAAAGAAAAAACAATCACACGCACAAGATAGTATTTACGTGGTTCGGCAATTTGCCTACGTTCATGGAGTTGCAGGGATATCACTATTATCAGGGAAGAATACAGTGTACAACCTAGCGGCTACAATATTCTCTCTATATATATAACACGGCAACCCCACCATACTAAAAAACCCTAATTACAAAAAGTGGTTCCACAATGTGCTAAACGGGCCCAACAGGCCTCAATAAATCTCCCATTAAAAAGCCATGCAATATTATTTGGGTCGGGTCGTCAAACCAGATCAAACAAAACTAGGCTCCACAAAGCCCAACAAATCTCCCACTTGGAGACTAGTCCAATCACCAACATCAAACCGCTATCCTCCAAGAAACAATCCCTCATCCCTACAAATCATCCTCCTGTCCTCAAGCTAGAAGACCAATTGAAGCTGCGCACAGCTTCAACTTCTCAATAGTGACACCCTTAGTCAACATGTCTGTCGGGTTCTTAGATCCACAAATCTTCTCAAGTATTACCAGTTTATCTTCAACAAGATAATGGATAAAGTGGTATTTTGTTTGTATATGCTTTGACTTTGAATGAAAAGCCGAATTTTTGGCAAGAAAAATTGCACTCTGACTGTCACTGTGTAGAATGCCCATCTCCTGCTTCTTACCCAATTCATCTAAGAAACCATGTAGCCAAATCATCTTCTTTCCAGCTTCAGTTGCTGCAACATACTCAGCTTCTGTAGTAGACAAAGTAACAATCTTTTGTAGATTTGAAGCCCATGATATAGCAGTACCACCTAGAGTAAAAACAAACCCAGTAGTACTCTTTCTACTATCAATATCACCAGCAAAATTAGCATCTACATAACCCTACAATTTCAAACTTGCACCTGTGAAGCAAAGACATGTATCTAATGAACCCTTCAGATATCTTAGAATCCACTTGACTGCCTCCCAATGCTGCTTTCCAGGCCTACTCATGAATCTGCTCACAACTCCCACTGCATGTGCAATGTCTGGCCTTGTACACACCATAGCATACATCAAATTGCCAATAGCTGAGGCATAGGGCACCTTGCTCATATGGTCCCTTTCTTCTTCTGTCCTTGGTGACTGTTCTTTGCTTAGTTTGAAATGACTCCCCAAGGGTGTGCTAACTGGTTTAGCTTCATTCATGTTGAACCTACTGAGAACTTTCTTCACATACTCTGACTGTGAAAGCTTCAATGTACCATTAGCCTTGTCTCTAATGATTTTCATACCAAGGATTTGCTTTACAGCTCCCAAATCCTTCATTGCAAATTGTTTGGACAATTGCTTCTTCAGATTATTAATCTCCCCAATGTCAAACCCTGCAATAAGCATATCATCCACATACAACAGTAATATGATGTCAGAATTGTTAAAAGACTTAACATAGCAACAATGATCAGCTTCACATCTCTTGAACCCAATTATATGCATAAAACTGTCAAACTTCTTGTACCACTGTCTAGGAGCTTGTTTAAGGCCATACAAGTTTTTTCTCAGTTTGCAGACTAGATTCTCTTGTCCCTGAACAATGAACCCTTCTGGCTGAATCATGTAAAGGTTTTCCTCCAAGTCACCATGAAGGAATGCTGTCTTCACATCTAACTGCTCAAGATGTAAGTTTTCTGTAGCCACCATTCCCAGTACAAGTCTGATTGTTGACATTTTCACAATTGGTGAAAATATCTCAGTGTAGTCAATGCCTTCCTTCTGCTGGAACCCTTTAACAACTAATCTGGCCTTGTAACGTTTGCTACCATCATGCTCATTCTTTATTCTGTATACCCACTTGTTGTGCAAAGCCTTCTTTCCTACTGGTAATTCAGTCAGTTCCCATGTTTGATTCCCCAACAAGGAATCCATCTCATATTTCATGGCTAACTCCCACTTGCTTGAATTCTCATCTTGCAAGGCTTCATCATAACACTCTGGCTCACCACCATCAGTCAATAAGAGATAATTTAAAACAGGTGAATAACGCTGCGAAGGTCTAATGTTCCTAGAAGATCTGCGAACTTCAACTACAGGTGTACTCAGATCTACCTGTGAATTTACATTCTCCTTATCTTCTTCACCCCCTTTTTGGACAGTACTTTCAGTTAATTCATCTAAGTTGACAAACTCAAATTTCTTTTGATCTATCTCTATAACATCTGACACTACAAATGACCTGTCCTTGTACATAACCTATTCATTAAATATCACATTTCTACTTCTGATGATTTTCCTGTTTTGCTTATCCCAAAACCTATAGCCAAATTTCTCATCACCATAACCAATGAAAAAACATATTTTTGACTTTGCATCAAGTTTACTACGAGCATCATAATCAATATGAACATAAGAAACACAACCAAAAACTTTTAAATGTGAAAACTTCACCTCTTTACCGCTCCAAACCTCCTCAGGAAGTTTGAACTCCATGGGAACTAATGGTCCTCGGTTTATTAGGTAAGCTGCAGTGCTAATAGCATCAGCCCAAAAAGTTTTTGGTAGTCCAGCATGCAACCTCATACTTCTAGCATGCTCATTGAGAGTTCTGTTCATGCGCTCAGCCACACCATTCTGCCGTGGTGTCCCGGGAATGGTCTTCTCCATCCTAATTCCTTGTGCAACACAATACTCACTGAACCCTCCATCTATGTACTCTCCTCCATTATCTTACCTCAAACATTTTACTTTCAAACCTGTTTCTGTCTCAACCATGGCCTTCCACTTCTTAAAAGTTTCAAATACATCAGATTTATTTTTCAAAAAATAAACCCATACCTTTTTGCTTGAGTCATCAATAAAAGTGATGTAGTACCTTGAACCATCAAGGGATGTAATCGGAGAAGGCCTCCACAAATCAGTGTGTACTAGTTCCAATTTTTTAGCCTTCAGTGTCCTGCCAGTTTTCAAGAAGCTCACCTTTTTTTGCTTTCCTAAGATGCAACTTTCACACATGTCAAAATCAATGGACTTCAATTCTGGTAGTTTTCCTTTTGACAACAGCATCTTCATCCCTTTCTCACTCATGTGACCAAGTCTACGGTGCCATAGGCTTGTATGAGTACTTGCATAAGCAATTGCAATTGTGTCTCTTGGACATGAGGTCATATACAGAGTACCAGTCTTCTTTCCACGAGCCAATACCCTAGCTCCCTTTGTAACCTTCCAAGTACCACCAACAAATAGTATTGCATGTCCTTCATCATCAAGTTGTCCAACAGAAATCAGATTCCTCATCAGGTCAGGAATATGTCGAACCTTCTCTAGTAATCAAACAGACCCATTGGGCAATGATATCCGGATGTCTCCCAGACCCACAACATCCAAGGCTGAACCATCAACCAAATACACCTTACCAAAATCACCTGCAACATAATTTTGTATGATTTCTCGGTGTGGAGTGGTATGAAACGAAGCTCCTGAATCCAAAACCCAATCATCAAGTGGACTGTCTACTGCAAGAAGTAATGCATCCTGTACCTCTTCTGTTACAACATTAGCAGAATCATCTTCATTCTTCTTCTTAGGGCTTTTGCATTGCCTTTTAAAGTGACCCGTTTTCTCACAGTTCCAGCATTGTACTTGTTGGCCTGATCTAGATTTGCTTCTATTCCGATTAGAATTTCTGGATTTTGATCTACCCTGATTTGAATTTCTGTTATTACCTCTGCCTCTTATCTCAAGGTTTAGGGCAGAACTAGATCCTGAGGTTTCACCTGCATCTCTTCGGCGAATCTCCTCAGCTAGAATTAAATCTTGTATATCATTGTACTTGAGCTTTTCATTTCCCGTAGAATTGCTTACTGCCATCCTCATTGCCTCCCAACTATTTGGCAAAGAAGCCAAGACGATCAGAGCACGAATCTCATCATCAAAATCAATTTCTACAGACGACAATTGATTTGTGATTGTATTAAATTCATTCAGATGTTGTGCTACTGATGCATTCTCTGCCATCTTCAAATTGAACAATTTCTTCATCAAATGCACCTTATTGTTTGCGGACGACTTTTCATACATACCGGACAAAGCCTTCATCAGATCTGCTGTGGTCTTCTCCTTTACAACATTGTGTGCAACAGACCTAGACAGAGTTAACCTAATAACTCCTAGAACCTGTCTGTCAAGAAGCGCCCATTCCTCAACCTTCATACTCTCAGGTTTTGTCCCCAAAAGAGGCAGACGCAATTTCCTCCCATATAGATAATCTTCAATCTGCATCCTCCAATACGCAAAGTCTGTGCCATCAAACTTTTCTATTCCAGACGCCTTTCCTGTTTCCTCTGCCATTGCTCCCACTCAAACCTAACCCTATGCTCTGATACCAGTTGTAGGGAATTAAACCGAATTCCTAACTCGTGAGAAACAAAAAAATTAGAGAAAACACACGCCAAAGAAAAAACAATCATATGCACAAGACAGTATTTACGTGGTTCGGCAATTTGCCTATGTCCACGGAGTTGCAAGGATATCACTATTATCAGGGAAGAATACAGAGTACTGATTACTACCAAAAAGTGCTATTTTGTAGACCTAATTATAATGGTTTTAAGCACCTTTGGGTAGTAATCATATTCATTTAACCCAATTAATTCATTAAGGTCCTTAGTAATTGGTTTTAACCATTTTGTGGCAAGTTTACATGTTTATATCAGCTTAAGAATCAATTCAAGCATGCCAAATGATGGAGGAGCTACTTAGACAAGCCAACCAAAGAAGAAAAGCAAAGAAAAGCAAAAGAAAAGCAAAGAGAAGCAAGGAGGAAATCTGAGGTCAGCAGCTGCAGTCTTCTTTGGCACTTTTGGAGCACTTCCCGAAGTCCATTTTTTACATGCTATATACCGTTTCAAATCTCAAGAAGTCAAGAATCCGACGCTTCAAACCGTGCACGATTTGGAGCTGAAACGAGGAAGTTATGACCTTCGGAAGAAAACTGCTCCAGGTGTGCGAAAATTTCGCACACCTTCTGAATGGTGTGCGAATTTCGCACACCTCCTGATCAGGTGTGCGAATTTCGCACACCCCTTCCCCTATTTTGCCGACTCCACACGAGATCTTTTCTTTTAGATGTTTTTGTATAAATTTCCATTCTTCTCCTTGTAATCCACCAATCATAAGATTTCTTAGCTAGGAAGGATGGAAAAGCTTCTCTATTTATACTCCTTTGCATCCGTTGAAACATAAGGAGAAAAATATGTAATATACCCATATATAGAAATATAGATACTCTGTTTTTCCTTCTCTTTTCTTTCTATTTTCTTAGTAGCCAAACATCCTTGGTGGATGAAATCCCCAAGGATGAGAGGCTAGCCTTTTAAGTTTCTCAAAGTATGGATGTTATGTGATGGCTTGGATGCATTCCCATGGAAATTTCTTGCACCCGGAAGGTAAGGTAGTCGTTTTTCATTAATGGTTCATTAATGCAAAGTTTAGTTTTTATTTCCATTGGACAACTTCCAACGGCCAATACTTGATAAGCTTTTGGATTTCTATCCATTAGTTATCTCCTACGAGCTATTGGAAGGTAAGTGTAGACCCCCATTTGGGAGATCTTAATTTTTTTAATATAACATTGAGGAGCCGGGCAGCACCAGAGATAAAGTGGAGGGGGGTCCCTCTTTTTTCTCCACACCCGGAAAATCAGCTGCGAAGACGTGGGCGGCCATGCTGGTGGTTGGCAGACGACATGCTGCTGATGCGAGGAACAGTGGGGCAAGTAGAGGCTTGCCAAGGAAGATAGAAAAAAAAGAAAAAAGGGAGGAGAGGAACAGAGGGGAGGAACGGAGGAGGGAAGTGGCGACTCACTGAGAACCAAAACGACTTGGGATCGAGAGGATCGTTCAGGTTTAGCTATTTTTACATCATAAGCTCTCCATTATTTCAGTCATTCGATGTTTCTTCTTAACACTTGGATGCTTATGTTGGTTGTCTAACGTGTTGAACCCATTTCTCAGTTTTCATTCGCTTAGACTCTGTTTTTTTTCCAGTATGTGTTGCGTTATGATTCTGCTACTTGTTTGTGTTAAAATCAGTTAAGAACCTCCCACTGGTTCTTGGCTCTCAGGGATTTTCAGGGAAGAGAGCTAGATTTAGTCACATTATTTCTTCTTTTACATGCTCTGTTTTCCTCCATTGTGTCTTTCGCTTCTGATGTGTTCAGTGTAAGAATCATGTTCGGGGTTAGTTGCTTGCATTGGGGCATATTTGAAAAAGCTCAGTAGCAAGGCTTCCTGGATTCATGTGCTTTACTGCCCATTCCTTGAGTTAGAGTTCTCCTAGTCAGGGAAGCGCCATGACTATCACTACGCTGCAGTTTTATTTTTTTATGGCATCTTGTTTGAGAGCTTAGTTTAATGTTTGAACTGAGGCTCTAATGTACTGGTTGATATCATGTTTGGGGCTATTCGGGCAAGCTTGCATACCGGGATCATCTAGGAAAAGCGCTTCTCATCTGTGAACTTACACTGAGAAAAATGTCTGGAGATGAAGCTGTTGTGGATGAGGCTGCTGGTGCCCCTCTAGGTGAAACCTTGGACCTCATGACAGCTTTGCAGCTTGTCCTG
The DNA here is from genome assembly GCF_004353265.1 of Vitis riparia. Lineage (NCBI taxonomy): Eukaryota > Viridiplantae > Streptophyta > Magnoliopsida > Vitales > Vitaceae > Vitis > Vitis riparia. The sequence goes on from NC_048433.1 coordinate 15,534,643, forward strand.
AGGAAATCATTGGCTCATGGTGGACTTGTAAGAGGCCACCATGAAGGTGCTAAGGTGATTGAGAAGCATGCTGCCTAGCTCTGTGTACTGGCAGATGACTGCAACCAGCCTGACCATATTAAACTTGTCACAGCGCTTCGTGCTGACCATAATGTCAGCCTTAAATCAGTGCCTAGTGCTAAAACTCTTGGTGAATAGGCTGACCTGCTTTGCATGTTGTTTCCTTACCCATTCTATCATTTCATTATTCCCCATTCACATCCATCCCTTCATACCCCAAACTTCCTAATACCCACGCTGCCACATTTTCTCTCTCTATCCCCCACCATCACATATCCATTTTTCCTGTGACGCCCACTCCCATACCCATCATCGTTATCTTCGTATCCATCAGACCCTCCCCCTGTCTTCAGCATTACATCCTAAGTTCAGGCACTTTCCGACATCGAAAAGGACACCTATCTAAAACCTGCAATAAATCTCCATGAAATTGGCGTTTGCAATATGCTCCGTCTCACACCGAATTCAAGACCTCAACCAAACCCTCCCGTTCTGCTGATTATCTGACCCCTTCAATGTCGATGATGTCGCTATCAAGAAGCAGCGCCGCCATGTTGACGTTCGGGATAGGACCTCCACTTCATCTTTCACTTCGCGCGATCCACATGCATCCTCTTCTTCCGCCGCCCTAGTTAATGTTGTTCCAGTGGCTATTATCTTCATCTCCAACGTAATCCATGGCTAACTCATCTCCGACACTGTGGTCTCTATCTCTAACCCGAAGTGATCCGTGATGATGAAGAGGATAAGCCCCTTGAACCCAGTTTCTGCTGTGGCAACGGTGCACAGCCGGCATCTTGGAGTGGTGCTCCAAACAGCTTCCGAGCTCACGGTGGCTGCCATTACCCCGCAACCCATTCACCGCCATCATTGCCGACGCCCATGCCGGTGACGCCGCGGGGAGGAGCACGAGATGGGGAGAGTTCATCCTCCCGGAAGCACTTTCTTTTGTTAAGGCGAGGATCGGGATTCGGGACCCCAACAGCACCCATGGGCTGCCGTTTGTTGTTGTCCAGAATGACGTGGACGCGCCCTCAACTTAGAAAGCTACGGAGTGGAAGTATGAAGACAGGGCTGCTAGGGAAAGTGCATGCATGCATACGCTGTTTTATCCTTTATTTTTATTTTTTTGCTTCCTGTTTACGTACTTAGTTTATTCTTCTTGCCTGTTATTCTTTTTGGGGGGTTGCCAGGAAGCCTAAGGTCCATGGACATCACCTGAAGGGCTTTCTCCTCTTTGGGCCGACCTTTGAGTGCATCTCACTTAGTATGGACATCTTGATATGCAAGCCCATTGGACACTTGTTTTCCTTTTCCTTTTGTTGTTCTTGTTTTTGTCTTGATTCCCGTTATTTAAATGCGTCCCTAAAACCTGATTATACCTTATTATTCAACTAGCTATAATAGTGTCAATTCTTAAATAATTTCCAATTCCAACTTTCACGTTATTATTGTCATCTCATTTGTTTCTTTATCTATTTCTCTTCATTTTTATTTCACTTTATTTTACATTATTTTTTATTTTTATTTTTCTTAACAAAAATCCTATTCTTAAATAAATTCTTTAAATTTTCAATCTCAAAATTTCCGCTATTCAATTTCATTCACTTAAAATATTATGTTCGTTAATTATTATTATTATTTCCCATATATCTACTCATCATCTTTTAAAAAATCTCATTTATTAAAGTTAAAATTCTAATCCTTCAAAAATCTCATGCTTTAATTCAATTCTTCAAATACTTGTTTAAATCTTATTTTCATAAATCGAATCATCATCCCGTATTATTAGTTATTCAAAGTCTAATCCATTAAGAAAATCCCATGTTTTTAATTTAATTCTTCAAATACTTGTTTAAATCATATTTTTCATAAATCAAATTATTATCCCATGTTTATTTAGTTATTTAAAATCTAGTCCTTCAAAAATCCCCTGTCTTAATTTAGTTTCTCAGTAATTCGTTTAAATCTTATTTTCGTTAATTAAGATTATTATCTCATATTCGTCTATTTATTTAAAACCTAGTTCTTCAAAAAACTCTTATCTTAACTCTATTTTTCAATCCTAAAAATTCTACAGTTCGTCTAAATTTTATCCTCATCAATTAGAATCATTATTCCATTCAAAGTCCAATCTTTCCGAAAACCCCATGCCTTAATTAAAACTTCAACCCCAAAAATTCTACTATCCATCTTTATTCGTCTAAATATTATTCTCGTTAATTAGCATTATAATCTCATACCTACCTATTTATTCAAAGTCATATCCTTTAAAAATCCAACCCCCTAATTCAAATTCTCAATTAGAAAAGTTCCACTATTCTCTTTTTTATTCATTTAAACAGTATTTTTGTTAATTAGTATCATCATTCCATGTTTATTTATTTATTTATTTCAATCATTAAGATTCAATTCTTCAAAACCGGATTTCCAAATTTAACCTTGAGACTCAAAAATTCCACCATTCACTTTTATTCATTCAAATATCATCTTTGTTATCATTATTATAAATTCCACGTTTACTCGTTTCTTTCTTCTAAAAATTCCAATAATTAGAGTTCAATTATTCAAAGGCCTGACTTTCGAAATTAATTTTCAAAATCCCACTATTCACTATTCGTCCGTCTAAATATCGTTTTGATTAATTAGTAACATTATTCCATACTTACCCATTTATTTCTCTTATAAATTTCAATGATTAAAGTCTAATTCTTCAAAATTCCGATTCCTAAGTTTAGCTATTCGAAATTCTAATTGTCCTATCTCCGAACTTCATTTTCAGTTTCTCGTGCTTCAATTCCCGTAATTATCCCGCCACTTATCATTATCATTGTCACTATTGTTTTATTCATTATTTCTACAAATTTTGTCTTCAAACGATTTTCAAGATTGCCAACTTTTTATAAATCGACTCCCATAATCTCTACTTCTCAAAATAACTCACAATTCTGTTTTCTTTCAAAATCTAATTCCCAAAGCCCCGATTTTCGCAACTTAGTTTTCCTCGAAGATCCCGAACTTTCAAATAATCCCTCAAAATCCCAATCTCTTTCAAATTTAATTTCCAAAATTCCCATTCTTACATCTAATTTCTACGAATCCAATTCTCAGATAAATTTTAAAGCTCCAATTTTTGAATAAATTTTCAAATGAATTTCAGAAATCCAGCTTTCCTTCGAACGATTTTAATCCCTGTTTAGTGATGCACGTGATATGTTTTGTGCTCTTGATGGTGTACTAACCCTCTCTATTGATAGCGCATGGCGGCTCATGGCCCAGGTATGTACCCATTTTCCCTCTAATCGTTGTCTATGCATGTCTCGATTCTTATGTGTGCATGATCATTTAGGATATCTATTGATTTACTCATCAATTGCCACGTCAGCTTCATTTTATTAGTAGAGACCCGACTTAGGGACTTAGAGGGGTGCTATGGTCTTCACCGTGCCTTCCCGATAAGTAACCTGACCCCCGATCCCGATCCGGTTTTTCGCAAATCACCTTTTCCAAAATAAGGAGTCGCACTTAGGGTTTTCTTTCTTATTTTGTTACCCTTTAAAAATAAAACAAAAATAAGTGGCGACTCCAAGTCATTTTTCTTAACCAATAAAAATCATTTTTTCGAAATGAAAATTGAGCTCGCCGTCAAGTGGGAAACGCATTGAGCCGAAATGCGGGGTCCACAGTAAGCTTTTCAATTCCAAGTTTTGCATTAATCCATTAGAACCAATTTCAATGGCCATTGAAAGGTGAGTTTATCACCCGGAATGACTTTGAGTTGCCAATATTTGGTAAGCTTTTGGCTTTAGACCATTAGTTATCTCTTACGAGCCATTCAAAGGAAGTCTAAGGTGACTAACCATTGATGAAATTCACTACCATCTGTTTTGCCATTTTAAACAATTAAAACTTGATTTGCTAAATCCATACCGGTTCGGGAAGCAAGCATCACCATAGTTGCAACCCCAACGCGAGGAGCCTATCCTGAGATTTCCAATTTGCATAAGAGCCAGAGCATAGCTATCCTATCTTTGAGAAGCTTGTTTTTACACCCTTTCATTTTAGTATTTAATGTTAGCTTAAATTAGTTTAAATCTTTCTAAAACATTTACATCTTCTTTTAAAGCTAACATCCATAAGAAAATCACCTACTTTCCTAATTTGAATATCACTTGTGTTTGCGAAAACCCTTCCCAGTGAACGATCCTAGAACCACTATGCTATAGTAGCTTGGCTACTTTAGTAATAGTATCTAAGGTATAAATTTTGTTGATACGCCTTTAAAGCTAAGCTACCATGAGTCGCATCAAATGGCGCCATTGCCGGGGATGAATCAAATGGCGTCGTTGCTTGAGTCGCATCAAATGGCGCCGCTGCCGGGGAAGGTGCCACAAGCACAGTGAAGCAACCATTAAGGGTAACTTGTGATCTTCATCACAAGTTTGGTGAGTTTTCTTATAATTTTTTTTAGTTTAGTTTTTGTTTAGTTAAATTTTTTTTATTCTCTTTTCTTTTATTTTTGTTTTAATTTCAATTTGTGCATTCCTTGTTGGATTCGAGACCAAGAGGGAACCCTGGTACAAGTTGAAGAAAAGAGCCTTAGTTGAATATCATTTTTTTTTAGAAATGGAAATTCCACATGAAGATCAAAGCTCTCATTATGATCATGAGAAGGACAAATTTGCATACTTATCCATGAGGGATCGGATTGAATTTGGGAAAAGGCAAGTTCAACAAAGCCAATGGGGTAGTGATCAAAGTTCTCAACATCAACCGAAGGACAAATTCGCATACCTATCCATGAGGGATCGGATTGAATTAGAGAAAAGGCAAAGTCAACAAAGCCAATGGGGTAGTAAGTATGCTTTGAATAGAGATGATTCATATGAGCATACGGTAGGGGAGTGCCCTACCATTCCAACTATGAGAGACATGTGCGGTTATCAAAGCTCCTACACCTCAAGTTGGAATAACCATCCCAACCTTACAACCCAACCTCAACCTCAACCATCAATGAGTACATCTTCATTGGAGCAAGCCATTTTGAATATAAGCAAAGTCATGCAGGACTTTGTAGGTGAGCAACAAAAGATCAACTCTCATCTTAATGAAAAGATTGATAATTTGGAGAGTTCAATAAATGTAAGAATGGAGGAGGTTTATAATGATCTATCACTAAGGATAGAAAAAGTTCAAGACTCCATTGAGAAGCTCACCAATCTCGACATAGCAAGGGGGAAAAGGAAGCTTTCTCCTCAACCCCACCATAACCTTCAAGGAACCAATGCAAAAAGATCAAGGAAAGTGTTGAAGATCGACACTTTAGTGGGGGATTGCTATGACAACTCTATGGACCAACCTTCCATTGAAAATCATAAGGTTCAAGATGATAAAGGGTTACCTGAATCCTTTAAAGCATCCACTTCTCTAGGGAAGAGAAGAGAAACGAATTCCCTTGGACCAATTGGGAAGGATGCCAATTTTGTTTGGGATCCAGGGGGATTTCAGCATGAAGTGGGTGTGTGAGTGAGGATGAGCTAAATAGTTCATCTTCTTTTTGGGGTACATGCTATCAGCTTCATTTAAATTCTATGTTTTCTTTAAATTTATGCATGTTTTAATTTGAATTCTTAGCTTTAATTTAGTTTTAATATGTTTTTAAGATGAGTTTTGAAGTGTTCATGTAGGTAGGAAGGCTTGAAGAATGAAGTCTTGGTGGAAGCAGGGGAAAACAGGGGAGAAAAAATCAAGTTTCAGCAAATTTCACACACCCCTTTTTGAGTTGTGCGAATTTCGCACACCTCCCCTACCCGGTGCGAATTCATTTTTGCTCCACTTTTCAAAATTGCATACTCTCTGTCCCTTGTGCGAATTTCACAGGTATGCGAACCTGGTGCGAACCCGGTGAGAAATTGCTTTTTCACCAATTTTCAAAAAAATGCTCTCTGTCTTGGAGAACCACAGGAATGCGAAAATTTCGCACACCCCTATTTGAGGTGTGCGAAATTCGCACACCCCCCCTCCCCTGTGCAAAAAACTTCCCGAAGTTCATTTCATGCACACTATATCTCGTTTCAAAGCTTGGGAAGTCAGGAGTCCATAGCTTCAAACGGTGCTCGATTTGGAGTTGAAACGAAGAAGTTATGGCCGTTTGAAGATGACTGTGCAAAGCTTAAATGGAAGTGTTGCAGCCGCACCCATTTTTGCTACTGTTGGACACGTTTTTGGAGCACTTTCTGGAGCTCAAATTATGCATACCATATATCATTTTGAAGCTTAGGAAGTCAGGAGTCCAGTGGTTCAAACGGTGTGCGATTTGGATTTGAAACAAAGAAGTTATGGCCATTTGAAGGAGCCACACTTTTGCATTTGCGCGGGTGAATAGTGCCCTGTGCGAAAATTTCGCACACCCCTTTTTGAGGTGTGCGAAATTCGCACACCTACCCCCCCGTGCGAAAATCTTAGACTCTCCACCCCTACCTTCTATAAATCCGAGCCTCTGAGCCTCGTTTCATCACTTCATTATGCCTAAGACCCGGGGAGGCTATGCCACAGCTCCCCAGAGCAGTCAAAGAGCCCCGCACACCCTGGGATCACACACATGAAGCCTCTCACTCCATTTCTGACCTCCTTAAACCATCAAAGCCCATAGCTCCAACTGAGAGCTCCAGTTGAGGAGACTATGCCATCCAAGGAGAATACCACAACAGAGGCCAAAGTCCTGATCCAACCTACTCAGAAGGCCACCACAAATGCATCAACTCCACAGGACCCTTCCATTATTTGATCATCTCTTTAATTTTTGTATTTACATATTAGTATAGATAATTCCATGTTTTGATGCTTTATATTGGATGTATTACTGATGATACATCATATATAGACATCATTTTTTGTTTAAACTTGGCATTTTTCTATTTCCTCTACTCACTAACTCTTATGTTTTCTTTGAAACATGTGGTTTCTCCTACATGACTCATACTTCATATTACTCAAGAGGTACCACTTCCTCCCTATTTTTTAATCACTTTGTCACATTGAGGACAATGTTCAGCTTGGTTGGGGGGAGAGTTGAGGAAGGAAGTATTGTTATTAATGCTAAGTTATTTTGGTAATTTAGTTGTTTTTTGCTTAATTTTAAATTTTTTTTAAGTTTTTATTCTACTCTCCATGGTTATTAAGGAAAAATTCTCAAAAGAAAATGGGAGAAATTAAATTCTTATCTTATTGCCATAGTCTTAGAGTTTGTATTATGCTTACTAAAGTTGATGAATTGTTGAAACTTCTATTGAATTCAAGCTTAGTTCTTCCACTTTAAGCTATCCACACACTAAACACAATAGGTTCCGATTATAAGATGAAGAACTATTTCCCTCTTGACTTAGAAAAATTTTAGACTTGGTACCTTTGACCTCAATTAATAGTGTTGGGACACCTTGTAAAAGGCCAATGAGCCCTTGAAAAAAAAAGAAAGAAAAATGTTTGCTTGCCTTGAAACTCGAGCAAGGTCCGAGGGGTATATGGTGAAAATCTTTAAAACCTGGTGCCCTAAGCCTTCATTGGTTGGGAGTCACCGACCTCAATGCTCGTTACATGGGTGAATAGGTGGAGTTTAGCATACTGTAGGTGCTTGGGTATTTAAAAATTCATTCTCAAAAGTCCGGGGTGAAATCCGAGGAGTTAGTGGTTGAAAAATCCTTAAAGCTTGATGCCCTAAACCTTGATTGGTTGGGAGTCATCGATGGACCCCCGTTACATGGACAATTTAGAAAAAAATGCCTTTAAGCTTTGCACTCCTACAAGAAAAAAAATTGTGAAAGAAAAGAGGTGCGTTCTTAGCCTATTGGAGGTTGATTAGTTTGCTAAGCTTTGAAAAGAACTAGGTTGAGGGGAGAGATTAGTTTGACATACTATATTCGGAAACTAATAAATAACACATAGATTTTTGTGGAAGATTAAGAGTTGGTCCTTTGGGAGTGGAAATTATTTTGATACTCAAATTTGCATAATGCCCACTCTTTGCAAGTTGTGATTGGTAAGTTATTTGATAATTCTTGTTGATGATTGAGTTTTATATCTTTGACTTGCCATGTGAGAGTTTGATCCCATCATGCCACTCATATCATTTTTTGGAGTGATTCGCATGATCCCTTTTATGTATATTATTATAGTTTACTTAGTTTTTATCTCCTCCATTGCTAAGGGACTAGCAATGAGTCGGTTGGGGGGTGTGATTACTACCAAAAAGTGCTATTTTGTAGACCTAATTATAATGGTTTTAAGCACCTTTGGGTAGTAATCATATTCATTTAACCCAATTAATTCATTAAGGTCCTTAGTAATTGGTTTTAACCATTTTGTGGCAAGTTTACATGTTTATATCAGCTAAAGAATCAATTCAAGCATGCCAAATGATGGAGGAGCTACTTAGACAAGCCAACCAAAGAAGAAAAGCAAAGAAAAGCAAAGAAAAGCAAAAGAAAAGCAAAGAGAAGCAAAGAGGAAATCTGAGGTCAGCAGCTGCAGTCTTCTTTGGCACTTTTGGAGCACTTCCCGAAGTCCATTTTTTACATGCTATATACCGTTTCAAAGCTCAAGAAGTAAAGAATCCGACGCTTCAAACCGTGCACGATTTGGAGCTGAAACGAGGAAGTTATGACCTTCGGAAGAAAACTGCTCCAGGTGTGCGAAAATTTCGCACACCTTCTGAATGGTGTGCGAATTTCGCACACCTCCTGATCAGGTGTGCGAATTTCGCACACCCCTTCCCCTGTTTTGCCGACTCCACACGAGATCTTTTCTTTTAGATATTTTTGTATAAATTTCCATTCTTCTCCTTGTAATCCACCAATCATAAGATTTCTTAGCTAGGAAGGATGGAAAAGCTTCTCTATTTGTACTCCTTTGCATCCGTTGAAACATAAGGAGAAAAATATGTAATATACCCATATATAGAAATATAGATACTCTGTTTTTCCTTCTCTTTTCTTTCTATTTTCTTAGTAGCCAAACATCCTTGGTGGATGAAATCCCCAAGGATGAGAGGCTATCCTTTTAAGTTTCTCAAAGTATGGATGTTATGTGATGGCTTGGATGCATTCCCATGGAAATTTCTTGCACCCGGAAGGTAAGGTAGTCGTTTTTCATTAATGGTTCATTAATGCAAAGTTTAGTTTTTATTTCCATTGGACAACTTCCAACGGCCAATACTTGATAAGCTTTTGGATTTCTATCCATTAGTTATCTCCTACGAGCTATTGGAAGGTAAGCTTTTCAATTCCAAGTTTTGCATTAATCCATTAGAACCAATTTCAATGGCCATTGAAAGGTGAGTTTATCACCCGGAATGACTTTGAGTTGCCAATATTTGGTAAGCTTTTGGCTTTAGACCATTAGTTATCTCTTACGAGCCATTCAAAGGAAGTCTAAGGTGACTAACCATTGATGAAATTCACTACCATCTGTTTTGCCATTTTAAACGATTAAAACTTGATTTGCTAAATCCATACCGGTTCGGGAAGCAAGCATCACCATAGTTGCAACCCCAACGCGAGGAGCCTATCCTGAGATTTCCAATTTGCATAAGAGCCAGAGCATAGCTATCCTATCTTTGAGAAGCTTGTTTTTACACCCTTTCATTTTAGTCTTTAATGTTAGCTTAAATTAGTTTAAATCTTTCTAAAACATTTACATCTTCTTTTAAAGCTAACATCCATAAGAAAATCACCTACTTTCCTAATTTGAATATCACTTGTGTTTGCGAAAACCCTTCCCAGTGAACGATCCTAGAACCACTATGCTATAGTAGCTTGGCTACTTTAATAATAGTATCTAAGGTATAAATTTTGTTGATACGCCTTTAAAGCTAAGCTACCATGAGTCGCATCAAATGGCGCCGTTGCCGGGGATGAATCAAATGGCGCCGTTGCTTGAGTCGCATCAAGTACAACCTAGCAGCTACAATATTCTCTCTCTATATATAACACGGCAACCCCACCATACTAAAAAACCCTAATTACAAAATGTGGTTCCACAATGGGCTAAACGGGCCTAACAGACCTCAATAAATCTCCCATTAAAAAGCCATGCAATATTATTCGGGTCGGGTTGTCAAACCAGATCAAACAAAACTAGGCTCCACAAAGCCCAACATCATCATCTAAAACACCATTTATATTTTGAGGTTCAAATTGAGAAATAAAAGCTAGATTATTCAAAGAGAAAATCTAGTTCTTACCCCACTAGATGGATTACCTATAATTTGATCTTGTGGATTATTGATGAAAATTTTCTATTCTTTAGGAAGGTCTTGACTTGATTTTCGTGCACTTGTTGAGGAGGTGGTAGTGCCAATGGTGATCTTTGTTTCTTAGGATCTAATTCTTTCTCTTCTTGTTATATTCTATTTTCAATTTGCAATCTTCCCATGGAGTCATCCAAACCTAACTCATCATCAACACTATATTTTCTTTGAAAAGAATTGTTAGATTCATAAAAATCACATGGATGGACTCCTCTACAACCATGGTTCTTTTGTTGAAAACTCTAAAATCTTTACTTGAAGTTGAGTAACCAAGGAAAATTCCAACATCTGATTTTGCATTAAATTTTCCAAGGTTGTCTTTGGTGTTTAAAATAAAACATTTGCATCCAAAGAATTTGAAATAACTAATGTTGGGTTTCTTATTTTTTTCAAAGCTCATAGGGAATTTTCTTAAGTATGGGCCTTAGTAAAACTCTATTTAAAACATAGCTACTTCAGTCCAAAAATATTTTGGTAAGCTATTTTCATTTAGCATGGTTCTTACCATTTCTTGTATAGTTCTATTTTTCTTTTCAACTACCCTGTTTTGTTGAGAAGTTCTAGGAGTCGAAAAATTGCGGTCAATTCTATGCTCATTGCAATTGTTTTCAAAATCAATATTTTTAAGTTCTCTCCCATGATCACTTCTTATGCAAGTGATAGTTAAACCTTTTTCATTTTGAACCTTATTGCAAAACTCTAAAAACTCATAAAAAAACTTCATTTTTTTGGCTTAAAAACAAGACCCATGTCTATCTAGAGAAGTCATCCACAATAATATAAACATAAGACTTTCCTCCAAGACTTGGTGTCCTAGATAGACCAAATAAATCCATATGTAACAGCTAAAGTGGCCTAACTATAGAAATGATGTTTTTGTTTTTAAAAGAGTTTTTAATTATCTTTCCCACTTGACAAGCTTCACAAAATTTATCTTTTTGAAATTTTATTTTAGGAAGGTCTCTTACAAGTTCATTTTTGTTGAGTTGTTAAATGAAGTCCATGTTAGCATGTCCCAACCTCTTATACCACAATCAATTTTGATCATGCATGCTTGAAAAACATCTATCATGGTCATCATATTTTGAGTTATTTATAATGTAAACATAGTCACATCTATTCCTATGAAGATGATTTTGTCATTTTGAATATCCTTGATAAGTCAATGAGATGCTTCAAAAATCACTTTAAAACCTTTATCACAAAGTTGACTAATGCTTAAAAGATTATGTTTTAAACCATCTACTAATAAAACATTTTCAATGAGAGAGGATATGTCATTATCAATATTTCCTTGACCAATGATTTTTCTTTTTGCATTGTCTTCAAAGGTAACATATCCTCCATTTTTCTTTGTAAGGAAAGTGAACTTGGATTCATCTTCGATCATGTGTCTTGAGCATCCACTATCCAAGAACCACTTGTCCTTCTTTAAGCCTTACAACACATAACTCAAGTTGATTTAGGTGCTTATATCTTTTTAGGTCCTTGAGAGTTCGTGACCTCGGATTTTTCAACCTAAATCTCCTTAGTTTTTGTATTTAAAGTCTGTTGATCGAGAACCACTTCTTTGAGTGCATTTGCAACTAATGTGCTTCTCTTCCACAAAAGTTGCAAGTAGTGGAAAGGCTTGCACTCGTGGATTTCTTTACAAAATAGTTTTTAAAATACTTTTGTGTCTTTGAGGATTTGAATCCTAGCCCTTGTTTATCAAAGATAAATTTTTGGCTAGCTAGGATCATTTTAAAATATTTTTGTCCATAAGAAAATATTGAAAGAGAGAATATCAACCATTCATTTTTTTTTTTCTCAAAATCTTATTCTTTTTTTTCAAGAGAGGTTTTAGAGACTTCAACATTTGAAAACTTTTCTTTTACTTCTCTAAGTTTTTTTCAAGTTGTTGAATTTTCTTTTTGAGATAAGCATTTTTCAAGCCAAGTTTTTCAAGATCCTCATATAAATCTTCAAAGGCATCATGTAAATCATCATAGCTAATATTAGAATTTACCTCACCGAGTTCATCTATTGCCATGAAGCATTGCCACTTCTTTCTCATTTTCTTCTTTAGAGGATTCAACTTCATTTTCACTTCAGGTGGCTATCATTGTCTTCTTTGTTCTCTTCTTGGCTTCAACTTTGTAGAGAGGACAATCATATTTAACGTGTCTCAGTTTTGTGACTTGAAGCACACCAAGTCCTTCTTTTCATCTCATATCTCCTTGTCACCATTTGATGAAAATTAATTTTCAAAGAAGCCTCTTTTAGAAGTGAACCTTCTGTTAGGACAGAGTCCTTAAAAGCATGAAATGATGTAATAAATCTGGAATTCGTTATTTATTTAATGATACTCTAGTTTAACTTTTATCTATCCTTATTCCATATAGTATACTTTATCAGCATTTTTTGTCTGCATCTTTTGCATTGTACGTGACTTAGGTGCATTAGGAGTTGTATAGAAGATCTAATTCATGGGTTCATTGCAAATATAATGACTTGTTCAGAACTGATTTGTGGGTCTAGGCAACCCATTAGAGGTTGTAGTACACTACCTTCTAATTGGAGGGATGATTGGTCTTAGCTATCAGGATGGGTTTCCCATGGTGAGTGCACTAATGTGTATGGTTACACATTGGACAAGACCTATGGTGAGTCATGACCTAAGGCTATCAAGTAGTCATGACCTCACCAAGCTACTTCATTGTGTTGTCTCTCAACTTTGAGAGAATATTGAGTTTATGCTAAAGTTGGCAATGGCTTTGACCTACGAGTGAGATCACAAGTTGATCATATATTCCCTATGGATTGGGTCACTGTTGATGGAAATTGGTAGCAATAGGTATTCTCAATAGATGCACCATGATATCTCATGGGATTGAGACAGTGTGTCCCCTTGGATGAGTGTTTTCATGGAAACTATGACCATAGTAGTTCCTTAAGTGGAACTTGGCATAGGTTCTTTGAGAACTAAGACATGTCAGTTGAATACACAATAGGAGGATCTGTAACTCAAGGATAGTAGAGGTAGTCTTGAAAGGTTGATAGGTTTCACCTTGTTAGACTATGGACATCGGGTCATGGGGAGATTGAACACAATGGATAGCATGTCATATACTTGAGCACGTAGTGTCTCGTTCTTATTTACATAGGATACTATAGTTCAATCGATCTCTATAGTGGGATGTTGAATCAATTTTATAATTGGATTATGAGGGAGTCAATACTCCTATGGGTCCCAGTGGTCCCTGCTCTGAGTTCATATACCTTGTTGGCACCGATTATGAGGGTCAAATTGACTCTAGGTTCACTTTTGTGCATAAGGGTGTTTTGGTAACTATACAAGATTGCATAGAGGTAAGTGAACAAGGTGTCTAGATTGGGATAATTAATTAATTAGTAGGCATTATTGGGTTAATTAATCAATTAGAACCCATTTTAAGCTAGATTAAGTGACCTAAGCCCATATGGGCTCAAGTCACTTAACCTTAGTTAGGAATCCTATAAATACCCCATACGGGTTAGGGTTTCCATAACTTTTTGTCTTCCACCATCCAAAGAGAAAGAGAGCCATAGCCTCCACCCTCCTTTCCTCTCCATCGGAAGTGTGCTAAGAATAAGGTTGAGTCATCAGACAAAAGATCGTAGGTTTACGAGACTTCCAACAACTTCAAGACCATTAACAATGTCGGTGAACCTACTAATCATCTTAACAATAATTTCATTATCTTTCATAAAAACAATTCATAACTATGAACAAGTAAATTGATATTTGACTCTTTGACTGGATTTGTTTCTTCATGAGTTACTTTAAGTAATCTCCAAATTTCTTTAGCCGATTTGCATTGACAAACTCTATTGTATTCATTTCTATCTATAACACACTAAAAGGTATAAATGACTCTAGCATTCAATTGAACATTTCTTCTATCACGCTCATCCCATTCTTGTTTGGGTTTTGGAACCATGACCCCATCAATAAGTTTTGAAGGAATAGTGGGACCATCTTCAATGACATCCTAAACGTCAAGATCGGGGTATTGTAAAAAATAAGTCATTTTAGTTTTCCAGTAAGGATAATCGGTTCCCGTAAAAAATGGAGGTCTATTGGTTGCAAAACTTTCAAAGTGAGATGAAATTGATAGATTAGCCATTACCTCTTAGACGATTAAGTCTTAAACAAGGAGCCTAACTTTGATATCAATTGAGAAAATAAGGCTAATCTAATTAAAAAAAAAAAAACACCCAAGAGGGGGAGGGGTAAATTGGGTTTTTGAAAAACTTTTTCAAGCACAACAATTTTAAGCAAAATAACAAACAAATGTAAAGAAATCGAGTTAGAGAGATCAAACACAATTTTATAGTGGTTTCACACCTGTTGCCTACGTCCACTCTCTTCAAGCTCCTAATCAAGTTAGGGTTCCACTATCCTTAAAACTTCAACCAAGCTTCTAAAGTCTTTATACTTAGATTCCAACTCCAACGGGCTCTTAGACAATTCTTTAAGTAATCACCAACTTGAAGAATTCTATACACACAACCTCACTTAACCACAACTTAGCTCAATAAATGCTCAAATATAAGGAAAAACAAGGATGAATGACAAAGGTGCACTAAATGGTATGCAAGTGAAGAGTTAATGCACCAAAAGAAAGAAGTGAGAGCTATGAATGAGGAATAGGTAGGTAGGCAATTGATTGCAAGTGCTCTCTAATTCATAAATGAAATGAAGCTTTTAATTTTTAGGTTTCTAACCTTGGGCCCCAAAAATGCCAAAAAACAGCCTTGATCGATTAAGCTTTAGTTTGACTAGTTGACTAGTTGTTAGGCATTAACTTCATGACAGATAACCATTGGGCCTTAACTAGGCCTCGACTAGGAAGACCTATCCCTTGACTGGAAGAGGTTTCACCTTGAGCAAGAATGCAAGGCTATTAGAAGAGAGAGAAGATTTTTGCATCCCTTAGTCAGTCCTTGATCGGGAAGGCTTAATCGATCAATCGATTCCATGACTAGTTGAGCTGATTCACCAGTCCCCTTGATCGATTCACCTAGTTTGGCCCAAAAAACTATATATATATTATTATTATTTTTTTTCTGTTCCTTTCACTTCTAACAGTTAGACAAGGTCTTTAAGAGTATTGATATGTCAATTTTAAAACAGTTTGTCTATGATTCGTATGAGAAAACTTGGGTTTTAATTGAAATTTAACTTTAATGCATAAACCGAGTTTTTAATGATGCATGAATTAGTGTGAAAAACCTAGGTGCACTCATGCCTTCACCTTAGATATATTTCCTAAGATTAAAAAGTCTTTTTGCATTCATTTGGTCCTTTGATGATTTTCTTGAATATCCTTTTGAATTATCAAATCAAAACCTGAAACTCTTCTAATTCAAAATCATTAGCAACTTAACCATGATTTGTTATCATCAAAACGTAATTAGGAGAACCCTTGGGGCAACACTTTTTAATAAATAGTTAATATTTTAATTAATTTTTTTATAGTTTTCTTTCATATAAAAACTAAGATAAATTAAATTTAGAAAATAAAAAAGAAATAAAAAATTAACTATTAAGAGGTATATATGATTTTGTTAAATATATCATACAAATTCTTTTTTAAAAAATTCTATTTTTTTATTAAGTTTATAAATTTTCTTTATTCAACATTGTTTAAGGCTATGTGGAAAGTACTAGGGAAAGAAAAAAAAAATACTAAGGAAAATTAAAAATACAAAAGAAAATCAAATTTAATTAAATTTAGCTATAAATTTTTAGATTTTAAAATTACTTAATCTTTATATAATGGAGGGAAAAAAGTGAAATGAATATGAAGAAAGATATAAAAATAATTTATTAATTTGAATTTTTTTCCTAGTTTTTTATTTTTTATTTTTTCCCCCCTTTTTCCTCTTTATTTTCTTTCCCCTCATATTTTCCCTCAAATTTTTTGGAACCAAACTTAGCCTAAGAGTTAGATTATTTTCTTCTTTGTAGGCATGACAAGGAGAGGTGGAGAGACAAGTGTTTTTTGTTTTAAAAATTTTTTTTTTCTATTTATCCAAAGAAAGTCCATGCCATTTGGTTGAATCCTAATTTTGAGGGCCTTGGACCATAAAAAGGAAGTCCATGTCAATTATTTCTAAAAAAGCTTTCCCCTAAAAATTTAATTTGACCAACAAGTAAATCTTAAAATTTAAAATTACATTAAAATTAAAAAATACAAATTAATTTCATATTACAAAATACAAATGTTGAGAACAATTTTAAAAAATAGTTATATAATATTTTTTAGAACAAAGGTCTATTTGAAAACTTAGAAATATACTGAACTTGTTTTATGTGTTTCCAAATATTTTTTTTAAATAATATTAATACGTAGTAATTTATTTTTAATAATTTTTGTTTAATTATTTTTTAAAATAATCCCTACAAAAACATGTGAAAAATTGTTATCTAATATTTTTAGAAAAAAAGTCTTTTTGGAAACTTGAAATGTTATAGTTGTTATTTAATTAAATTTCAAAATAAAGTTTTAAGATAAAAAATAATAATAATCAAATGAAAATTAAATTAAGATAATGGTTGCAACTTAAAAAAATGAAAACAAAACAAAAAATATCTTAACATTTAATAAAATTTGAGAAAGATTTTATTTATTATTTTTAAAAATTTTCTTGAAATTTAATAATATTAATTAAGATGAGTACTTAAGGAAGAATATTAATATATTAAATAGTTGCAATGCTTGTGTAACATGTATCATCCAAATTTATAAAATTCCATTAATTGAGCCCAAATAGGCATTTTATATGAATTAGTGTCACAAGATGCTTCACATATTAAGTGTCTTCGCTTGTCTAAGTGTCATACGAGTTTAGGGAAAGACTAAGTCCGTGACATTAAGTTCACTTGTTGTTAATGGAGATTGTCCCTTTAAAAGAAGGGGGAACAATTATACTTTAAGGATAGATGAGAGTGAAAATTGCTCTAATGCAATTTATCTCTAAAATTCAGAAAATGAGAGCCAAGGGGATCTCATTTTTCTATGTATATTCCTCCTCCACGTCTTCCAAGTGCTCGATGAACTTGTTCTTCAAAAACTGAAAATGATTAATAGACATTTTATTAGATGACATTCAAATTGATGATGAGGTTAGATGTATTTGCTAAAATGGCGAGGTTTATGGTCTCAATAAAAGTTCTCAATCTCCCTTGCATATATTGTGCTTTCCTCCTCTACGAAGAAAGAAATTTCTACTTTCTTCTTGAGCAAAGAATCCTCCATTTTGATGAAGAAGTGTCTGAGATTCTTAATTCGCTGACAACTGGGTTTCACAAAAGGCTTCTTCCATCGCAAGGAACATTTTTGAGAAGTGAGAAAGGGCACATAACCCTAAAGCAAACAAGTAAAGCTACAAGGAATACCATTAATTGCCTACTTTTACTCTTCAAAGTTCAAAATTCACCATCTTGCTTTTATCACTCATCATTTTGGAAATCTGTTTTTTTTTTTCTTTAAAAAAAATAAATTATTTTGGTAAATTTCAGTCTTCTTGATTTCTATAATTTTTTTTTGGGAAAAATGCTCATACACCCCTTCAACTTTTAACTACCGGTCAAAAGACCCCCTTAACTTTTTTATTGGCCAATTTACTCCTTAAACTATTCATAACTGCCAAATTAATACTTCAGTTAGTCACACGTTAAAACACTAACGGAATAAACACATGCCACTCACGTGGCTTTTAAATACAAACTGAAAAACACCCAAACATCCAAAACCCAACAGAAGAGAAGAGAACCAATCCAGGTCCGACAGAGAGAGAGAGAGAGAGAGAGAGACTGCACGCCGTTCATAGCCACTGCCAAGCTTCTCTCCGCCGTCTCGCCGCCCTTGTCCCGGCGGCTCCTTGGTGGTTCCGCCGCACTGTTCAATCTGGGTATGTCTTTTTTTTTTTTTTTTTTTTTTCTTCTTACGTCTTGCTATTTAAATTTTCTAAGAACTTTTATTTTTTTTTTAATCTCCATGTGCGAATTTTTATTGTAGAAATTCTTGTTTTGGTTTAATTTATGGGTTTCTCTTCCATCTCTTTTTTTTTTTTTCTGAGATAGGTAATAAAAAATCATTCAAGCATTTTCTCTCTCTTCAGAAGCCATTGAAGCTGGGAAGGGAAATTCGAAACCTCAGATCTCGCATAAAAAACCCTAGAACTTCGATGGAGACACCGACCATGTGATCTTATCAGAATGTTGAGCTTGGCAAAAGTGATGGGCTGGAGTGATCACGTGTATTTTAATTGTTGGATTCTGAGGTCTTGATTTGTGAATAACACTAGTGGTGAAGCATGAACATTATCAAGGGCGTTGCCGACCTTATCCGAAGGACATCTGGTGGCCAAACTGGAGAGTCTACTTTGGGGCCCCAAGTGGAGAAATTTTCTGCTCCCAGTCCGAAAATCCGGTTCAGTGAAGTTGGTGATGAGGCAATTCTTTGTACACTCTGGGGGAGATATGAGAATGCCATTGACAAGGTGGAGAAGAGAAAGTTGTTATTTGTTTTCCTCAAGCAATTCTTAATTGTATACAAGAACTGGGAGCCTGTTGATTCTGGTTCGCACATGGAGATTAAAAAAAAATAAAAGTTCTTAGAAGATTTAAATAGCAAGACGTAAGAAGAAGAAGAAAAAAAAAAAGACATACCCAGATTGAACAGTGTGGTGGAACCACCAAGGCGCCGCCGGGACAAGGGCGGCGAGACGGCTGAGAGAAGCTTGGCAGTGGCTATGAACGGCGTGCAGTCTCTCTCTCTCTCTCTCTCTCTCTGCCGGACCTGGACTGGTTCTCTTCTCTTCCGTTGGGTTTTGGATGTTTGGGTTTTTTTTAGTTTGTATTTAAAAGCCACGTGAGTGGCATGTGTTTATTCCGTTAGTATTTTAACATGTGACTAACTGAAGTATTAATTTGGCAGTTGTGAATAGTTTAAGGAGTAAATTGGCCAATAAAAAAGTTAAGGGGGTCTTTTGACCGGTAGTTAAAAGTTTAAGGGGTGTATGAGCATTTTTCCCTTTTTAAAAAAAAAATGAATTCAATAACAAAAATTCTTTTAAAGGATATTTTAAAAATAAAAATTTATTAAAAATTTTAAATACAAGTCTTGATTTCACTAATTTTTAGAAAATTTAGTAAGAATTTTGTTCCTGAAAAAAGTTTTAAAACTGCCATATATTTATAAAATTCAATAATTTCATAATTCTATTTTACCAAATGTTTAAACCTTTTTAATAAAGAGTGAATAATTTGATTAAAAAATTTATAGTTTTCTCTCCTGTAATAATTAAGATAAATTAAACTGAAATTTATTTAAAAATAAATAAATAATTTTGTTAAATGTATTATACAATTTCTGTTTTCCAAAAAAAAAAAAAAAAACCTATTTTTTTACTAAGTTTGTAGATATCCAATTAGATTATTTTCTTATCACCACGCAAGGAGAGGCGGAGAGGCAAGTTTTTCTTTTTATTTATTTGAATTTCTCCTTCCATTCATCGAGAAGAAGCCCATACCATTCCTTGATTCCTAATTTTGAGGGGCCTCGTGGCCTATGAAAAGGAAGTTGGCCTATGGCATAAAATCACATGTCAATTCAAAAAATAAAGGAAAAAATAAAAATTAATTAATTTTACCAATAGCCTCTTTGTTGAAAAAGTTTAGTTATATTTATATGCCCACTTTTTTATTAAAGAAAGAAAAGATGAGTTCAAAAATATTTTCGAAAATAATTTTCAAAACATAATATACATATATATTTTTTAGAATAAAAGTTTGTTTGATAACTTGAAATATTCTCAATCTGTTTTATATTTTTAAAAATAAATTTTATATTAAGTGTTTTATATTTAATCATTTTTGTATAATTACTTTTTAAAAAAACCCCTAAAATAATTCTAAAAAACTTGTTTTGAAAATAATTGAGAAACAAAATGTGTTTTTCTATTATTTTATTTTAAAAATAAAATATTAATTTTAAATATACCTTTTTTCAGCTACAAAAGAGAATAAGAGACCATACAAATCATATTTTAATTTTCTCATAAGAGAACATTATTTTAGTAATTTATTAGTACCACATTGGATTTGCTTTTGGTCATTGCACTAAGAAATGCATGGAGTAGCCCACAAATGAAAGCTATCATAAAGGTAATACTGCCTTTGTTGACCTTACATATATAATATTTTTTATAAGCCTTCCTTGTTTTAGAGAAAGAATTTAGTATGTTTGAAGGAAATGGGGAAGAATAAAGAGCAATAAAAGGAATAAATTAAAGGAGGTAAAGGTTCTCTTTATATTTTATGAGTGTTTATGCCTAGGATGATTGCCTCTTTCTTAAATAATGAATCTTCCTTATAATTTTCTTATATGTACATGTTCACTTGTAGATTTTAAATAGAATCAAATAGAAAAATAGATTGTACCTAAATATGGAAAGAAAGAAAAAAATAGTACATAAGAGAACTATAAAAACCAACTTTGAAATAAAGTTATAAAAACTTATATGGTATTTGACATTACTCCACATGACTTGAACCCATGACATTTGGATCTGATACCAATTGTTAAATCAAGTTTTAACTATTTTTATCTAAAAATTAATTGATGTTTAGTGAAGATAAGTAAAACCTTTTATAATATTTGACATCATACCATAGGGACCTATTCTAAGAACTATCATTTGAGTGATCCATTCCAAGGATTAAGAGTGATGTTATTACACCATAACAAGATCACTTTAAGGCTGCACCATTCTTAGTTCTTTTTATTTACTTATTTAATTTTTCAAATTTCAACATTCAAATAAATCTCAACACTCTACAAATTAGTTTACATAAAAAAAATAAAAAAAAAATAATAAAAAAAAAAACCTCTTTTTACTATGTTTATATCATTATTTTTAATATAAAATTTAATTCAATTATTTATTTTAAAATCTTACTTTATTGGATTAGTAGTAATTATATAAATATGGAGTTTAATTTTTTACATTGCTTTTCTCATAAATGAAAATTCATTATTTCAGAAATCTACAACGTTACATCTTCAACCAACAAGACACCTTTCATGTCATATTAATATTCAAAATTGCTCATTACTTGTAGTATTTTAATATATTTTTGGAGCATTGTTGAGTATTCTCATTTCATAGTCGATCATTTTATATCTATTTCAACATGTCTAACCATTTTCATGTTTTTCCTTATTTTGGGCATATTTACATGTTTAATTTCCTTTTTAGAGTGTGCAAAAATGTTCAGGAAGATGCCTTAAGCATTAGGAAGAATTTGAGCATGAAGATGAGCTCAAAATAAGACCCTAACAGAATTTGAGAGCCACATCAAGTGCTGAAAATTCTAAGTTCGGAGAAATTTGACCATTCTTTATTTCCTACATGTGTAGGTTAAATCATGAAGTCGCTTAGTTTTTCTATCTCTTGATCTAGGTTGCTACATCCTTATTATGTAATTCTTGGGTTTAAGTTTGGACTTAGTGACCGGTGTATTCTATTCTCGTAACCTTATTTTAAATTATAAAATGCTTATGATCCAATTTGGGTTTCGGCACTCGTAAATAAGTTCATTTCATATTACAAAGCACAATTTTTAAGAACAATTTTAGAAAAGTTTTTTTTTTGAGTTTTTGAAATGTCCTCAACCTATTTTATGTGTGTGTACATGCCTTTTTCAATTGTTATTTAATTGAATTTCAAAAATAAAATTTTAAGATAAAAATAATGATTATGGAATAAAAATTATTAAAAAATAAATTAAGATAGCAGTTGCAACTTGAAAAAAATTAAAAATAAAAACTATTTGAATATTTAATAGATTTTGAGAAAGATTTTATTTATTTTTTTAAAATTTTCTTGAAATTTAATGTGTTAATTATGGGGAATACTTAAAGGATAAATATTAATATATTAAATAGTTGCAATGTTTATGTGACATCTATCATCCAAATTTATAAAATTTCATTATTTGAGCCCAAATATGTATTTTTTATGACCTTAGGTTTATTTGTTGTTAATAAAGATTGTACCTTTTAAAATTATGCTTTAGAGATGGATGAGAGTGAAAATTGCTCTAAAGGGATTAAACTTTACATAAATAGTGTTAAAAACTAAAAGAAGTTATGAAATTATAAGGCTAATGTATCATCCATAAATACCCAAAATACCTTTAAGGGTCTTTCTTAAATATGGACAATTAAGTAGTCATAATAATTAATACATTAAATAATAATTTTTTTTTTTTCAAAAATCTATTTAGTATTCATATATTGTTTATTTATTTTTTTAAGTTGCAACATTGTCTTAATTTATTTTTTATTAGTTTAATATTTGATTATTACTATTATTGTTTTTATTTTATAATTTTTTATTTTTGAAATTTAACTAAATAACAACTATATAAGACATCTTTATATTAACTTATTTTCATTAATTTAACATTCTATTATCATTAGTTTTATTTTGAAATTTAATTAAATAACACAATGTTTATCTTAATTTAATTTTCATTAATCTAACATTCCATTATTAGTATTTGTTATTATAAAATTTTGCATTTTTTTTTAAATTTAATTAAATAACAATTTTATAACACATGTTTATCTTAATTTGTTTTCATTAATTTAACATTCAATTATCATTAGTTTTTATTTTGAAATTTTGAACTTTTTTGAAATTTAATTAAATAACAACTCCATACGACATGTTTATCTTAATTTATTTTCATTAATTTAATGTTCCATTATTATTATTTTTTATTTTGAAAATTGATTTTTTAAAAAATTTAATTCAATTACAACTCTATAAAACATGTACAAATTTGTAAATTATGAATTTATGTATATATATATTTCTCCATTTTCTTTGTTTTGTTTTCCATATCAAATTACTAAAAAATGACTGGCTGCCTCAAGTTGCTTAGTGTACAACCATCATAATTAATTCTCCTCTCTTCTGAATATGCTTCAGACAAGTATCAACCTTGTTTCTATGGTGAATAATCGTATCCAAAATATGGATGTGCCAACAAAGCTTGGAAATGCTGTACTTGCATTACTTCGGAATTTGGGCATGAAACAAATATAGAGCTTGATTTAGATCTTAATTTTATAGATAGTAATTTTCTCTATGGAGATTGATCTCGAACTGCCTTCAGGCCAAGAGGACAAGTTCAACACTGGATCAAAGATGAATCATGATATTGTTGATGTCCCTGATGGAATTCATGTTGGTGAAGATGTCTACAATAGGTGACATGCATTGCTTATTCTTCAAATATCCGGTGTATCCAACGTCCCATCTCACTATATATTGAAGCGTTGGACAACAGACCCAAAGATGGGGCAAACTATATATGAAGTATCAAATGGGCTTCATTGTAGGGTGCAACGTTTCAATGATCTATGTAAACGGGCCATTAAATTGAGTGAAGAAGGGAAACCTTTGAAATTGCAACAAGGCATGTAGTTCTGATAGTGGCTCTCCAAGATATCTTAGTTGTGATATGAACAGAAGTGGTTTTGACAAGTTGGTTCCATTTATTTTCCATGTTTGGTTCAAGTGTAGGGAAGAGGGGCGGGCTCATCTCAGCTAGGGTTTGCTTTGCCAATCCGGTGTTAGTAACCGATATAAAACTGTGCTATAAGAAGATTTCTGATTGTGTGTTCTTCAATTTGTGTCTGTTTCTGCCCTTGAATTGAATTGCTTTTAATCTTGATTGGTTATCTCATTATCTGTGGAAGAGAAGAGGTGGTGCATCCCTTTATATCGTCTCTGACATCATGAACCTAAAGAACATATATGGAAATGAAAGATGCTAATATCTTCTCTGTTTGTAGTTATTCCTGCTGTATAGTGTTCGAACTCTCCTTTAAAACGAAGTAATTTAGTTTATGCACTCCATTGAAGGGGGGACAAGATGCTAGTTGTGAAATTATTTTTATATGCTTATTCAAATTAATTCACTTATTTATGTTTTTTTATATAAAGATTTAATAATTTGAAAATATATAAATTTTTAATTAATTTTGTTTGTTTAATTTTCAAATATTTTTCATGGCAAACCAAATATAAGAGAATAATATTTTTAAACCACATTTGAAAATAAAAATAGCAAACAAAGCAAAAATATTACTTAAAAATAGGCCTTACAATTATTGTAAGTCTCCGAATAAAATAAGAGTTAGTTATTTTGCTATGAGGTATACAAGTATGGTCCTTATTAGGTGAGTTCCCTTAGTTCATCATATTGTTGAATAGAAGTTTTAGTGGTTTTTTTTTTCTTTTAATTCAAACCTTGTTCGAATTGACTTCTGTTTACCTGAATAAGAACTTTTATGTATGTTTGAATAATTGTAATCAAGTCATTGTAGTCATTGCCACATTCACTCTTGAATCTTCACTTTGTTGTCAAGCGATAAAATAAAATGTTGTTCCCAATACCATCTGTCTTCAAATATATACACCGCATTGAAACTTCAGCCTGCTGCAAGTTTGAAGCATAGAAGGGGACCATCCACAAAAGTAATCACTCGTTCTAGTTATAAACGACTTTCATAAACTTTTTTCTTTCTTTTATTATTTTTCTCTTCAATTCTTTTGCATCGTTTATTTGGTAAAAATAGTTGTCCATACACAAAATCATAGCATAAACCGTTTCTCATTCTAGGAATGGTGATTCTCAAATTTGTCTCCCTCTATTTAAGCATACCAAACCAAGACCAGCCCAAACCAAACAGCTCCCTCCATTGGTTTTTAGAGCTGCAATCTATAGTATAAAATATCTATAAATAAGGATCAAGAAAATAAAATTTTTTTTCCCATGAAAATTTATGAAATGAAAAACAATTATCTCCATCTACTTAGTTGCATAGCAATTATATAAATATTTATTGGCAACTAAAGCAATTCAACTAGATTGTTATACCATGGAGCTAAGAATACCACTCAACTCTTCTTAAAACATTCTCATATCAAGCTATTTGAATTTGCATTTTGAATTGGAATTTACATACACTCTTGTTTTTCCTGAATAAAAAATCTCAATCACCTTATTGTCATCCTCAATGAGGAGAGGGTGTTTCCATCGATTCCCATCAATGCTCATATGGATGTGGCTGACTGCACTATTGTAAAACTCTAACTGGATTGATCCCACCTGATTGGAAAATAAAAATAAAGCATATCTTAATAGATTTTATTCTTTATAGTCTTAAGTACTATTATGGTATAATAAAAATTAGAAGAGATGAATTTCCTAAACTAAAATATGATCATATTTGCTCTATGAGATGAATTTGTTTATCATTAAACCGTGTAATTAATGAGTAACAAGTATTTGATTAACATTAAATATTGCTATAATTGAAAATTATTGATAAAGGTTATTGAATCGATGGTGTATTCTTGCAAACTATGAGTTATTCCACAGCTAAATAGCTAGGGATATACAATAGAAAATTTTCTTCAAGTTATTTTAATCAACCAGTCTTTCAATTGAAAATTAACAATTAACTTGTCACCATGGGTGTAGAAGTTGTCAATCAAGAATATAAATGCATAGTATTAGTGTATTTTGGTTAGTTGGATATTTTGTTCAATTTCTTACTGATTAGATGCAACTTACTTACTTGGGTCTTAATGGTTAAGAAAACTTTAATCTTTTGTGGAATTGAGTTCGGAAGGTACAAAGTCGTCTAATTCTAAGTAAGCATACATTTATGATTGGTAAAGCTTTTCAAATGACTAATACAATAAATTAGGATGAAAATTACTATGTTTTCTAATTTGGTTTCTATTACTTTTTTAATTCCAAAAATTGTTTTCGAATTTTTAAAATTGTTTTTATTCCTAAATTTTAGTTTGATTTAAGAAAGGATTTTGATGTTTTAAAAATTGAAAAATCTCCTAATTGGTTACTAGGGTTTTTGGAATGTTTTGCTATTGGGAAACTTTTCATAATGGAAGTCTAGGGTGTTTCAAATATAAAAGGATTTGTTTTATTGAAAATTATCAAACTCCAAGAAAATTCTATGTGAAAGAGCTGTAATAGAGCAATTGTCATCTCAAAGCTTCATCCTCCAATTCTCAAACTTTTCAAGATCCTTCTTGAAAGTACATCTAGTTTTCTACAAAGGTCTAGACTAGAACGATTAAACCTTGATAAGAGCTTTAAGGAATTCACTAAGGAGCATAAGGGAGTGCTTTATTGGGAATGTGGAAAATAGGTGGGGTTGCAGATCTAAGACCCCAAGGAGTTGGCGATTTAGTCAGGTAAAACTATGTACTATCTTTTCAAATTTAGTGAATCATTTGCAGTTGAGAGACTACTTATGGTTTTCACACTTAGTAAGTTGCTAGGTGGTTATTCATCTTATACCCTATGTATTGTTAGAATCAATTTTATTTATCTATGCATGAAATTTTTACTCTCAGTAAAAATTAATTGAAAAGGACAAACTAAGTAGGTGATAAAGAATAAAATTTTGGGATTAATTCAAGAACTATCTATTCACACACCCCTTGGTAGTTCTATTACATCAAGACTAACTATAAAATTTCTTTCACATAGTAGTATTATTGGTTAGCCTTTAGGTTTCCATAATAAAATTTCATCGGTTTTCTTACCTAATTACTTATTTAATGCACTAGTGTGAATATCCAAATATAGATTAATGCTTCATATTTGTAAGTTTGTTTTGTAAGAATCCTTGAGTTTGAATGCCTTAAAACATTACCTAGTTCCAAGTTTTTGGAAAATATAAATGCATTCTAACTAACCTGTGCAAGGCATTCCCCACGATCTTTGGAAGGAAGAAAATCATCTCCATGCCATGCATCTTTAAAACAAATAACTTCAAGAAGCTGATCATTTACAAAAGAATCTTTGAAGTTTCTCTGTACATCGAAATCAACTATGATTCTTTAGAGAGCTATCTAATG
The DNA here is from genome assembly GCF_004353265.1 of Vitis riparia. Lineage (NCBI taxonomy): Eukaryota > Viridiplantae > Streptophyta > Magnoliopsida > Vitales > Vitaceae > Vitis > Vitis riparia. Next base: position 15,562,010 of record NC_048433.1, read on the forward strand.
ATGTGATCATAAGGTTGGCTTGTTGTAACAATAAGAAGAAATCACTTTTCTCATCGGACATGAAAGAGAATATTTGAGAAAGAGAACTTACATATTTTTCTTTTACATTTGGTCTATTTGGAAAGCAAGGCAAGTTAAGGCAAACGATTGACCTGGTGCTGCATATCAGAGAAAGAAGTCACAATGATGATCAATCAAGTACAACTCATATAATATGAAAAACCTTTATTACCTTAATACATGGTAGTTATAATAGCACAAAGACTAGGTTCTGCTTAGCAGTTAAGAGGTTTATTATCTAAAAAACTTTAGCTTTTGGGGGTTAATTATTAGTTTATTATGAATTTAAAGTCATTCTAAGACGATACCCTATTTTTATAACTTTCCTTTCCACTTCTTTGTTTTCTTTTAACAAATAGTCTCTTTTTCTATTATTATTACTTCTTGTTATCAACCTTCTTTAAATAACATCGCATATTTTTATCAATCAAACTAGATCATCAAATTCATCAACTATGACAATCTTAGATTCTTCACTCAAAGGTTATGACCTTGATAGCTATGTTAATAGAACATTTTCTTCTCTTCATCAATACACCATATCTAAAGATAATATAAAGAACTCGAATATCAAACTATACATGGCCTAAAAAAATATATATAAATAAATTATATCTTTTGACATGCTTTTGAATGCCCATTTTCACCTTAGTCATTTGCAATTATCTAAATTTCTTATGGTGATCTTTAAACATTCATTAATACAAGGTAGTCAAACTTGTGAATGTATCTTAAACATGTAAAAATACTTATTATATGATTTTTCCAAATTATACATGAGTCCAATCTTCAACAATTGATTTCTAAATCTTCCATATGAACATAACCTCATCATATATGAACTTTACCACCATTTTAATGATATTTCAATGGAATGTTTTCAAGTCCACTTATGATCCTTTAAAAACACTTAGAACAACTATGTATAGAATAGTGCAACACCATTTATGTGTGTTGATTTTCCTTTTAATTTTGAGAGCACCTTTCTTCATAAAATACTTTTGAACAAGGTTACCAATCCCTTTTCAAGGTCATGGCGGAAATTCAAGAGGTAAAGGATATTGTTTTTGTTTTCGAAATGCCTTCAACTATTTATAGGTTGTTTACGATGCACACTAGATGCACCAAATAGGCTTGCACAATTGTACGACATTTTTACTTGTCATTATCCATATCATCCTTGTCCTTAAGCCAAACCTCTTTCAAATTTAATATCTCAATTTTTGTAAGTTGTTGGAAGGTTTATGAACAATATCTAAAGTTAAAGTGGTTGAACATAGTAATTCACCTCAATCCTATTATCAGTTCACTTGTACTATGGAGTCCAAGGTAGTTATTTGATCATTGTCTTTCATTGTAGAGACACTTAGAAATGTAAGCCCATCATAGCCATTGTAGAGATACTTAGAAATGTGACTAAGGATTGAAGTTATAATTAAAGGAAGTTTAATTGAAAATTATAAATTAGAATATAGTAGCATTTTATATTTACCTGTGGGGTATGCTTATTTCCTTCCACTCTCCTAGTTGATCTTTTGTTTTGATGCAAATAGGTAGAACAATGTTCCTGCATTCTCATGCTCTTCACATTATTAAAAAATAAAACAAAATGCTATTATAGAATTAAATATTCCTTTTTAGTACATAAAACCATCTAAAAGTCAATTTGATAGATTGAAAATAAAGATATCCTTGCACATTAATAACTATGAATTCAAGCAAAAGTTAAGATTTCAACTTCCCATGTTGACATAAGCCATAAATAAACTATTCTAATTCTAGTGTTAAAAACGTTCAAGCATGAACTTTCCAATAATGGATATGTATGGAGAGGGTAGTTGTTTAAGGAACATGCTTAGGAAATCATGTTACTTGTACATCATTGAAAAGTGTAAATTTGATCTTTAAAACTTTAGTCTTGAGTCCTAAGAATAAAATTAATTTTAAGTGAAAGGTATAGTCATGACATATATTCACATGATCTTTATGTTTGTATATATGTATATATGAAGTTGTTAAACATGGACATGCTTATGTGGCTATCCCATTTATGCATGCTAAGTGCCTCAAGGAGATAATGCTAGTTGTGTATTGTGCATGTCAAGGTCAAATCCTTTCAATTAACCTTCATTAGTTAGCTCTAATCGGCACTTTTTCACTCCATCAAGGGTTCCTTCAATTATCATCTTCATTACTTCTCAAAAAGGTGGTTATATGAATTAACATTCTTTCCAAGAGGCCATGAAGGGTAAGCACCTAGTTACTTTATCAAGGGGATACATTCAGTGCAAAGATCATGAAGAATTTAATCACTCCATTGTAAGCTCATATTTTACATTTCTTTCAAGGGAGCCTATGAACATGTAAACTATATGTTTTAGTTTCATCTCACTCGATGGTAAGGCTTGATGTCCTTAACATGGTCTTGGTCCATTTTGATAGATATCTTACCTCTTCCTCTACTAATTATATAGGATGGTTGGAGGGTTTTGGTCTAATGACTAGATTTTGAAGCTTTCTAAAAAAATAATGATATATAAATTGTCAAAACTTCTTTGGTCATATTCAAAAAGGATGGAACCACTATTGTCCATAGTGCAAATGCAATGTCCACCACATTTCTTCTTAAAGCCAATATCTATATGGTCAACCTCTTCTAATAAAGAAACCTTCATTAAAAGGAACTAAATTAGGATAAATGAAAATGAGATTATAAACACTTAACCTTTATTGATTAAACTTTTCATTAGATTGATAGAATGAAAGATTTTATCATTTGACTAATGACTATTTTTCATTGTTGATCTTGCAAGAAACTTGGGTTCACCAATCTGATAAAGGATGATACAATCTTCCTATTTCATGCCAACCTAAATTGATTGTAGATTTTAGAATCTTCAATAATCTAAAATTCTATTTTAGATTAAAATCTTTCCTAACAATATCAATTTTAAATAATTATAAAATTATATAATGTTCCCTTATTTATTATTTCTTTTTTTATATTTCCAATTTGAGATAGAAGACATAGAAAGGATTCTTTTTAAAGAGACATAAAATTCTCACAATCCATTCTTAGAGTAACCAAATTAAATCCTCAGACATTGTTGCGACATCTAACTCAGTACTCATGGATTTGCCTTTAGCTTTGTGAAGAGAGGTATTTTAAATTCATTTTCATAAATAACTAGTGGATCAAGTATTTAGCTTTGGGGAATCTAGATTTATGAAATTTCACTATTCAAATGATAAACTTATTTGCTAAAATATTTGGTCTCATAATGGCGTAGTTGAAGATTGTGAAAGCTGCTACTTAAGGTTCAAAACTTGAATTCTATGTATACCTATATATTTTTTGTGCCTTTTTTTTAGATGTACTATATTTTATATGGACAAAATTATGTGATCTTGTAAGAATATTCTTCAATGTAACTAATTGAGCTTCCTTCTCATGCTCTTTATGCTCTAAATAGTTTTTCATGATGTATCTTTTTTTTATAATAACTAAAGTACTTGTTTCTCTTATACATCATATTGTATCCACATTCACCTTTGTTATCATAAATATTATTTTATATTCTCCATTTAGCAACTAAAATCACCTAATTGGCTCCACTTTCTCCATGGAAAAAGTATCTTTACCATATTGCATGGGCATTAACAACAATACTCCTTAAAACCATAATGGTTAAATTGAAATCATCAAGATAGTCTTCAACATAACTCTTTATATATATTTGAAGATAAAACAAATTTTTTCAAATAGAAACAACTTATCATTGGCTTAATGATATTTATAAGCGATTGAAGTCATAAGTTTCATATCTAATTAGACTAAATTACATCTTAGGTGCATGATAGGTGACAAGCACACTCTTAAAATAATTTGACTTTGAACTAACTTAAGAAAGCCCAATTATTTAACTTTGTGCTTGGAATGTGGTATTTATGTAGCTTTTAATGCATTTTAGATTTGGTGAAAGGCATGTGAGGAAAGTGAAGGAGCATGGGTTAGTAGTGGAATTTGTAAATGATAGCTTAATTAACTCTGTATGAAAAATATCACAAAGATAAAGCTATATAACTATTGACACCGTTTCAACTTTCACCTAGTGCCATCTTTCTTTATGGAAAATGCAACATTTAGGCAAAATGGAACTAGGATGGAACTACACAAGCAGTAGGGACACTTTGGTGCCATTTCATTTTGATAGCATGGGGTACATTATTTGGATAATTCGTAGCTTACCCTAGCATCTCCTACCTTGTTTTTTATACCTTCACTTAGGGCAACTATGAGCACATGTAAATACTTTTTTTGAGCAAATGAATGGAGTATTTTAGAGAACCTTAGGGAAGATTCTTCCTTCATTGAGGAGTTGTTATGGTCTCTATAGTCTTTGTAATATTCTAATGTTTTAAACTCTCCTCAATGATATTTGCATGTTGCTATTAATAGAATTTAGTTTTTTTTTTTTAAGTTTGAATATTCTATTTATACTCCTTAGTTAAGTATTATTCTTATGTCTTTTGAGTATGATTGATGCCATAAATTGCATGGCAATGAAAGCAAAAATCATCTCTTAAGCTTGATATCGACATTAAACACACTCCTAAACTAGTTCATTTATACGCTATTATCTATCATATGATTGGTTTTCTAGTATTTTCTATTAGTTGTTAATGTTTAAAACTTCTTTAATGAATGATGGTGGTCTTAGGATTCTCTTAGAACATCTCAAAAGCAAGAACAAGGTATGAATAGAGCTAAATTTAAGGAATATATGGATTACTCCATTCCCTATTTTTAGACCATTAGGGTATTCTAGGGCTCTCTAAATCCTTGCACAAAAGAAAATAGACATTTAAAACCTTTAAATCTAGAAAATTAGTATATTAACTTAGATCTAGATGTTCCAAGATTAGATCTAATTGGCGAATAAGTATCAAAATCATTGTAAATCTCACAAACCTAGAGATCTTTTGTTGTAATGTCTCTTTTTCCTTGAATCCAAGCACTAGAGGGATGTAATCCTTTTAAAAGGTTGGAAGCTAGAGCTTTCTTCTCTTTGGAGTGACTAAGAATACAAGACTGAAGCCTTAACCCCTAAAAGGGGTTTATATAGGCTTCTAGTGGGCTTAAGTAATTTGAGCTCATCTTAGGCTTAGGTCACTTAAACTATCTCACTTGGGTTCTAATTGATTAATTGACCATATTGAGCTCTAATTAATCAATTAGCCCAATCTAAATAAGTCATTCACAAGCCCTGTGAAATATTACATATTTACCAAAACAACCTTACGCACATATGTGAAGAAAGAACTCAACTAACCCTCATAAATAGTTCAATCAAGGGATACAAGCTCAATAGGGGACCACTGGGACCATAGACAAATATTGGCTCTCTCGAAATCAAATTTTGAAGTTGATTCAACATCTCACTATAGACAGTCAACTGCATTCCAATATCCTATGTATATTACAATGAGATACAAGAACTCAGGTCCATGACCTTCTATCCACTATATGTAGGTTCCTTATGAACTAGTGTCTGTAACCTAACAATGTGAACGCTATCAACCTCTACCATTCTTGAGTTACAAATCTTCTTATTATGTGATCAAAGGACATACCCGAACTTATAAAGAGCATTTGTGAAATTCCAATAAGGAATTACTATGACCATAACTTTCTTAATCACATGTCCTTTGGATTACATGAGATGAAATGCTGTCTCAATCCCATGAGATATCATGGTGCCTCTATTAAGAATATCTATTATCATTGAATTCCATCAATAGTGACCCAAATCATAGGAAATCTATGACCACCTTAGGATCTCACTTGTAAGTAAAAGCTATTACAAACTTTAGCACAAACTTAGTATCCTCTCAAGTTTGAGAGATCATATAATATAGTAGGTTGGTGAGATCATGATTACTTGATAGCCAATGTCATGACTCACTATAGATTTAATCTAATGTGTAACCATACACATTAGTATGCTCACCATAGTAACCTCATCCTAATGACCAAGGCTAGTCATCCCTCTAAATAGTAGGTAGTGCACTACAACCTCAAATGGATTGCCTAAGTCTATGAACTAGTTATGATCTAATCATTTACTTTAAATGACTCATGGCTTGAATCTTCTATACAACTCCTAATGCATCTAAGTCATGTACAATAAAAAAGATGTTAGGCTAGAATGCTAAAAAAGTATAATGCATGGAATAGATAGATAATAAGGGAAACTAGAATTTTATTAAATAAATAATAAATCCATAAAAATGTTAAATTATGTCATGCTTTTAAGGGCTTTTTCCTAACACTAAAGGATCAAAGTCACATGAAAATCAACGAAACAATCTTATTTCAACCAATCTAAAGTTTGAGAAAGGTCAATGGGATTAGAGATGTTCAAATGGGTTTAAGTAAATTCTTTTAAATTCTAGACTCTTTAAATATCAATCTCAACAATTTTGAGAATATGTGGACATGATTTTTAGTTGCAAAGAAATCAGTAAATATTGATGAAAAACAGGAATGTTGACGGAACTATGGAGCTTTGTATAAAAAATGATGCCACCACAAGCCTTGGTGCCATTTTCTAAACCTAGATCTATTTTGAGTAGAAGAAGTCCACCTATTAAAAAAAAAATGGTGCCAAGATGATGCAACCTTATAACCTAGCACCATTTTCACTAAAATTGCCATCATTTTGTTTTGAAACTCCAAGAAGTCATGAGATCCACATTCTTGGACTCCTCTCAAGCCACCATTAGATCTCTCACCTTGTTTTAGATGCCTTTACATGGTATACAACTTAGTAAACATAAGAGAACCTATTTAAAGAGATTTTTCAACTAGAAAAGGGGGATTTTTGGGGAAGTCCCCTTAGTAAGGAGTACTTCTTCAACCTCCAACTTTTTGACTTATTGTTATAACTTCAATCCTTGTAATGTTTTTCTCCTTTTAGTTATTTTCTAATATCTTATACTTCTTTCTTTTAATTATTCTCATATATACTTATAAGTTTTGGCTTAATACAATATTGAAGTTGAATGTACGTTGAGTTTTAATGATGATTTCCTTACCGTATGATTTTGCTCTTCATTTTCACTCCATTTGCATGTCTTTTGAGTAGTGGTTTAGGCTAAGAAGAAGTGGGTTTCTAAGATCTCCCTTGTGCCCATGAAATGACCTTCAAATCTTAAGGAAGTCATGATTTATTCAACTTATTGGTTGGAACACTCCACTTTAATTAGAATACAAAGCCTTGATGCTTGAAAATTAGAGTTTAGAGGCCCCCATTGAGGGCATCTTAAGCACTTGGTGGTGAGAGTCATTTTGATTTGAGATGACCATTATTAAACCTTTAATTATATAATTTGGCAAACAAATTAACTGTGAGGGATTTAGTTAAATCGTGCTTGTGTTGAAAATTCTCCAACTAAAGCACCTATAGGTAGTTTTAGTTGTGTTAACTTAATTAAGGTTCTTTTCATGGTAAGAAGAGAGCTCAAGGGACTCCCTAGTACTTTTGTAAATCATGTTAAGTCAAATTTGAATTTAAATGCACTTGTTTTTTCCCCTATATATATATATATATATATATATATATATATATATATATATATAGATAGATTTTATAAAATTCATCACCTTTTTTTCAAGCAATTAAGTGAAAGAGTTTGCCTAAAAAATTCTAATCCTCCTCAAATATTTCCAATTCCCCTATTCATCTAAGATCACCTTCTTGTAGTTTGACACCCAATTCACTGGAATTTTAAAATTACAATTGACTCCTTATACTTAGAAACTGCACTTTGGCATACACATTTGGGAGTAGTTTAAGTAGCAACCTAGGTTGAGGAGATAGAGACCCTTATGACCTCTATTTTGCGCATGAAATGTTCTCAAATCTTAAATGTTTGGTAAACTTAGGTTGTGATCAAGACTTCCTTGTTTTGATTAGAGTTTTAGTCCTTGATGTCAAGAAATTGTAGTTTATAAGCCTTTTTAAGAGTATCTCAGGTGTATTATAGTCAAAAACCATTTTTGATGTAAGATGACTTTTAATGTGCTCCTAGATATATGATTTGGCAAGCAAATAAGTAGTTAAAACTTGACACATATAGAGGTGTAACTCACAAGTGTGAGACTTTCAAATTGGTTAAGTTTGTATTGAAAACCTTCCAGCTAAGAATACTTTTTAGGTAATTTTAATATCTTAATTTGATTGAAGGTCTTTTCATAGAAGTAAGGGAATCTAATGGATCCCTCAATACTCAACACTTTTGCAAGAATTTTCAAATATAATTTCATCTTAGTTTCATTTAAGTTTCCCCCTTGTTTTTGAGAAGTTTCATGAAACTTTTTTTGTTTTTTTTTGGTTAACAACTAAATGAAAGAGTCACTATAAAAAAAATTTCACTCACTTGTACCCCTAAAGCCATCTCCTCATGGATGATGCTCAACTTACTAAGACTCTTAACTACAACTCCTTTCTACATTTAGGGACTGTACAATATGGTATACTCATTTATGAGTTTCCAATAAGCTTCCCAACTCTATTGATAACCTATAAGAATATTGGAATATCATTTTATGCTTAATATATGAGTTTATTAATTTTCATATAGGACATTCTCACAGCTAAAGAGTCTTTACCTTTATCTATGATTATGAATAAATCATAATCATAATCATAGAAGGATTCAATGATTTATGTGGTTTGACACCTTTGGACCCTCTCCAAACTATTTTTAATAGATTTCACTATCTTCCATATGGTAAGCCTTATTTCCTTATATATTTGGAATATAAATAGTGAAGAAGCTACCCAAAAAGAGTTGGATTTTTCATTTACCATCTAAAGATGAATTCTAATGCTCAATGATTTATGTGGTTTGACACCTTTGGATCCTTTCCAAACTATTTTTAATAGATTTCACTATCTTCCAAATGGTAAGCCTTATTTTCTTATATATTTGGATTATAAGTAGTGAAGAAGCTAACAAAAAAGAGTTAGATTTTTCATTTACCATCTGAAGATGAATTCTAACGCTCTATCATTTGAAGGTTCATGTTAAACATGTCTTCTTGTTTATTGGATTTCATCTCAAGGATACTAGCTTGATCTTACTGATAAAAAATAGTCTCAAGATGAATCCTAGGCTATTATTCTCTAATTTGATGGCAATAGGTCTCCAAGATGACATAGCTCAAGTTTCACATAATCCAATACTTGAAGACATGATTATTTCGAAGATAAGTAGAGATACCTAGATAAAACACACACAAACAAATTTAATGCTTATTTTAAGGTTATGATTATTTTGACTTTTGTCACAAGGAATCATGAACTACCAAATATTGAACAAAAGTATCCTATAGTTTTGTGTCTTTTGACGACTTTAGAATTTCAATACCAAAACCAATAAAAATCACTCTCTCTTTCTCTCTCCCTATTCATTCTCTTTTTCTTTCTCACACTATTTCTCTTCCCTTTTCCTTCTATCCCCCTCTAAGGAGAAGGTCACACCTTAGTTTAATGTACTTTTAGGTCATCAAACGAACATATGTTTAAATATAACTCAAAATTTGCTTATTCTAATCTACCTACAGCATCATAAGGAATAAAAAAAATAAAGAAATACAAATAATGAAAATTTTCTCTTTCTTTCTCTTTCTCCTTTTCTCCATCTCTCTCTCTCTCTCTTAAGCCTCTTTTTACTTCTAAAGATAGTTTCACTATAATTAATGTGTTGTTAGGTCACAAAACAAATATACATCTAAGATACATCTCAACAAAACTAAGTAAACATCAATCAAGCCACATAATTGTAATTCTAAATTAAGTAGAGCATTATAAGAAATAGGAAATAAAGACAAATACCATTTTATGTAAATATTGAAAATATCATTATTAAACAATCACCTTGGCCAAGGGTTAAAATAACAACTACCACAACATTCATCTTTTTTCTGCAAAGATTCTTCAGCATCCAATCCTAACAAAAACATGCCAATCAATCAATCAAGAATGTAATATGAGTTAATTTGATTTGATTTTCATGAACTAGGAGTTTTTTGATTGACTAACTTAAAACTCATAATGCAATGATTTAGAGGGAACAAAAATAGAAATTAGTATAAAAACATAAATTTATTGTTAAGTGCAATAAATGTTTGATTAAATGTATATTTCTAAAATGAGGTGAATATAACTAGACATAGGTTTGATCAATTTTAGGAAACAAAAGCCCACTAAATATCTCATAGGTAGAATATTTAGTTTTAAGTAAAATAAAAGAACGTTCCAAATGAATTGAAAAACTAGGCCATAAAATTTTCAAATGAGATATGAAAGTATGCATAGTAGCCTTGAAAAACTTAAAAACAAATGAATAGCTATATTATATCATTTACTAATTGAAGCAAGCCCTAGAGGAGAGGGAAATGTACTCAAAAAGCTATAATTTATGTGAAACATTGGAACTCAAAAATACAAGTATATTCTAGTTGCATTTAATCTAAACCCAAGTGCTTCAGGAACTTATTTTTTTGCAACTTTAATATATAAAATCCACATAATTCACAACCTTTAAAAAAAATAGAGTTTCACCATAACAATCATATCTCAGGAGCACACTTGACTAGATATAGAGTTAAAGGTTGACAGTTGATGGTTAAAATAAGTTAAAAAAAAAATAATTTTTGTAGAAAAACAAGTAATGATTATGAATGCTCTAGATAATTTGGGTGTTTGAGCTTTTAACTTTTAGCCTATATATTCCATGACTTGATTTCAAAATTTTAGGTTTAGAATTTGTATATTTATTTATTGTTAAAAGCAAGATTGTTGTATAGTTATCATGTTTGTGAAAATATTTTGGTCTAAATTCACCTCTTAAATCTCTCTCTTCCCCATTATAACCCTTGCACATTCATCCCTTCCTCATTATGAATGTCATCCCCAAGCACATTCATTTCTATCTTAGTTTTAATACCACAAAATCATATTTTTTATGGCTTAATAAAGCATCACCAACCATGAAATACGAGCAATAATTTCATTCTTTCTTCTTTGAAAACTAGAAAGAATGGGATATACTTGATATGTGTCACAAAAATTGGGAAACATGTTAATTAGCTAAAAATATCACCTTAATAAGGTCCGACAATAGATTTAGTGGTAGATAGTAAAAAAATAAGAAAATAAAAAATAATCCTACCAACTTTCATGCCTATAGCAGTAGCCAAGTGAAAATAAAATTTATCTAACTGTACCTTGAATGCCAAGAAGATACAATGACTAGACTATGATTTGTATAGTATGAGATAATGACATGCACTCTCCATTGTAGGAAGATGTACTCCATTATAGCATGTATTTCATATTACATGTGCCAATAAATTAGGAGTAAAGGTAAGAAAATTATGAATCCTCTTCGCATCATCTCACTCCTAAAAATCCTTTTGTTTGATGATGAAAGTTTATGCTTTAATCAAATTTGGCTACACCATCAAAAAAGAAATAGTGTTTAGCCACTTTCAAACATTGCCTAGGTCATGAATGATTTAACTTTAATGGACATTGTTGGCAAATTTGCTAGTTATGATCTAAATGTTATAAGGGAAAGTGAGATTATTTCCTATGACATCTAACTTACAATTCATTCAAATCTTGAGATTCAAATATAACTCTTTTAGGGATTAAAGATAATTGTGTTGATGTGACAAATTGAATCTAGGGAATATTAAGACTTATACTTCTAATGAAGGTTTGATGTTTCTATATTAGCTCTAATCAAGTTTCTAGTATAGAGCTTTAGCATAGTGGTACTGTTAATTGTCCCACACAACCCATTGGCTAGTATGATCATATTTTTCGTTTAGTAGATTTGAGAAAAAAATATTGGTTTTAACTCAAAGCAAGTTTATATGTGCTAAAGAATATGGATTTTCATATATCATGACTGATAATCGTTTCCTTTTAGCCTAAATATATGCTAAGCTCCAACTTGAGTATGAGTATATTTATCTAGTAAAGAATGCAACGAAAACAAAATAAAACATGAAACTCATGGAAGTGTCAAGGCTATTGAGAGTCTTAAGGGTGATGGAAACAAGGTGTAGAAGTTTAGATCTTTTTTTATATTTATTTTTTACAAGAAAATATGAAAAAGGGAATGAAAAAAGGCATTGTCAAAATGCAAGAGCCAAATCTATACTTAAAGCTTTACTTCGATACCTAAAACAAGGAAGGGAAGGATTCAAAGCATTTTGAAACAAGGGGCATGTTGTATTGAATGCAATGTTAAATTTTGGTAAAATCCCCAACTTGTGAACAATAGCATTTAGAAGCCTAATGGTCTATATCAAAACCAAATTGATACATGACTTAGACTTATCAAAATTTTGATAGAGGCCCTAGAGATGTCAAGCCTTAGTGTCATTTATCTATTACAATTAACGATACTTCGAATACAAATTTGATACAAGCAATCCTTAGTATCAAATATTTGATACCCACTTTAACAATATACTCATTTATCAATTTATGGAAAAGATTATTCTAGCTAATTATCAAAATTTTAATGCTAGTATGATCTCTCATCCAAAATTTTGATATAAGTATGCAATTTTTCTTTTTCAACTTGATTCCACAATAATGGTCTTTTTAATGAGAAATTTGTGATGATTAGGGTGTGTTTGAGGTCTAAGAAATCAAAGAAAGCCACACAAGGAATGATACTTTTGAAGTTGCCAATTTTTGGTACCAACACCAGAAATTTCAAAATCATGTTTGATACATAGTTCACATTTTGAAACAAGCACTTGAAAGATGAGACCTTTTATAAAAAAACTTGATATCAATTGTACATTTTGTTATTTTGTTTCTAATAATTATTCAATTTTACTTATTTATTTTCTCATATTTTAGGCATTTTATTAATGTTTTTAGGGTTAAGAAGTATACACGAATACCGATTAGGGTCTTTAATAAGGTGGGTTGGTGATTATTTACGTTCTTTCTATTTTAGTAGTTGTTAATTAGTTTCCTTGAATTTAATATCAGTTGTTAGATTAAGTATAAGTGGCTAAAAACCTTGATATCGAGATGAGGAGGATATTCTAAGGAGAATATTAGAGGAATGCATCCATGAATTTTAAGAAATTATTCCTACTTTAGGATTCGTAATTTCTTATAATTTGAAAAAGGAAAAATAACTCTATGAAACCCATGAGACAAGATATGTTTAATAACTATTGGATTCAATGCATGCTTCTTATAAAAACTGTTGATTCATTGTGATTATGCATGAATATAAAGCTACCAATAACTGTACGAATGCACATATGTCTCTCTCCTATCAATTGGTATTGGATATAGCTTAGCAAAGTGGACAAATGTTATAATCTTTTAAATTTTTTATCATGGGTAAGTAAGTTTGAAGGTTTTAAAATATCTCAAATCGTAATAGAAAAATGTTGTAATGATTATTGAACAAGCAATGTTGAAATTGACTAAATATTCAAAATTATTCTATTACCTCAACATGATCTACTCATACTTTCTTTCCTTTGGACTATTTCTTTGTTTTTGAAAATTTATTTCTCATGACATAACATTATGCTCGCTATTACCGACTAATATGAATTATTTTTTTGTTTGTTAGGCCACTAAGAAAAATCAAGTTAATTAAAATGCATTTTTATCAAATTTGAAAAGACAAAGCAACAATTTATTATGCTACCTTGCAAAAGTTATCTTCTAGAGCTCCTTCATAAGTAAGCCTTGTATATAATTGAGTATAAATATAACCCAATAGCTATATAATTAATAGGCAATTTTAAAAATAAAGTGGAATGAATGAACATAAAAAGATAGTATGAAACTTATTTTCTTAGTCTCATGAAACAAAGAGAGAAAACAAGATAATACTAAAAGGTTTGGAATATGGGTTAATGTTTCAAAAATGCATCTATGTAACAATGAATCTTGATAGAGAATGAAGACATAACCTAGAAGAAAAGGGAAAAAGTGAGTAAAATAAAGCTCTTACCAATAATGAAGTAGTTCCAAAATGTTGCATGAAATTCTTTGTCACTTTCCTATAAAAAGTATTATTATAAGAAGTATCAGTCCTAAAACAATAAAATAAACTTTCATCCACTTGAAGCATTAATGCATATAATGATTAATATGCTAAAGGATGGTTCTTTCTAATTTGAGATTATGTTTGAGGAATCAATACTCATTGATATGTTTCTCGTGAGTGGTTTAACAAAATTAAATAATGTGTGACTATCACATTAGTAAAGAAACTTTAAAATAAACATGCTTGGAAAGTCATGATCTTAATTATTTATGACTGTAAACTTATTTTCTATAGCTAGGGAAAAAAATTATCCTACCCATTTAACATCCTTTTTAGTTTATGGAGAGGTTTTACTTAAATTTGCTCCTAAATATGTTCATTTTTCAACCGTTTTTATTCATCCACCTATTGGTCTCCTAAGTCTCTTACCCCATTTTCTTTCATGAGTTTTGCTTAAAAATGGCTTCATAAGACTTCTTCTTCGACAAATGCAAGCCAAGAGCAAACCTAAAATTGGAGATCTTTTTTTATTGCTAAGAATTACCTTAAGGTGGTGTAGTTGACTATTCTACTAATTAAAAGTTAAGGTTAAATCTTATTCACCTTATCCATTGCATTCTTTCCTAGCACTACCTATCTTCTTATGATTCTCCAAACTTTTCTCAAAGTCTATCAAGTCTTTATTATAATAGCTTAGTTACCATGCACTAGTTTTATCTTCCAATTCACATGCTAACTTTGATACTCTATAGAAGACCAAGGGCATTGCTATATGTACATATGAGATTGTGCTTAAAGCCACTTTCAATATAAATGTTTCCAAGGACAACATAACTAATTAAATGGTATAAAAGTATCAAACTGACATCACCCACATGAAAGAAATCAATGATTTTGTTCCTATTTCGTGAAAGATTATTCGCATTTTAAGGGTAAGATTCTTCATAACCTAGAGTTTTTCAAGATCTTTTTAAAAAGAAGGAATAACTCCTTCAATGGTGTGCTCACTAGTCTACCAATTATCAATTATATTTATCCCTATGTTCAACTCATTTTGCATTGTTCAAGTATTGATTTGTTCATCAACCTAGCGAATCTTTGTGTTTTTAACATACTTGATAAGAATTTAGTTCTTATTTCATTGATCTAGTTTAATACTTAGACATAATGCAATAACGTGTATCATTTATAAAAATAAAATAAAAAGGATTATTAAATTGCTTCTAACAACCTATTACCACCCCTCAAAATTTAGAGCAACAAGTCCTACTGTAGAAGATAATTTGATACCTCTTCTTAATTAGGTAACAAATAGTGTAGTTAAGCTTTGATAGAATTTTAGGTGGAGTTAAAAATCTATGTTACCATGTGATTATTAGCAAGTCTATTAAAAAAAAAAAAAAAAAAAAAACCATGAAGACAACTAAGAAGGAAGAATAAAGATCTGCAAGCTTAGTGGACTAATGATGCATCAATTTTTTTAGAACTAGTAGGAGATATGCTTGTGTGCATTAAAGAAAAATGTAGTACAAAAACATTACCATAGGCCACAAGTTTGGTTCAAGAGCACTTTCAAGACCAAAAGTAGATGATAACTGAAAACCTTCTGGAATGGATTTCATTTTCATTACAATCCCCCAACTGGAACACATATAAGAAAAAGTTAAAGTAAAATGAGGTTATATGAATGTTATGGAAGGGTTGAGGGGTTCCAACAAACAAAGTGAGTGTGGGAAAAACCATTGGGTGCAAAAAAGATGCAAAAATAGTCAAAGCCTTCAAATGACATACAAAGTCAATTTTCTTTTTCAACTTGGTGATAGAGCAAATGAATTTGAATTAAGGAATATGGCATAATAAATAAGTTGTGAATAGTATATGGGAAACCTTTTGTAATCAAACTAAAAACTTACAACTACCTAATTAGAGATGTAAAGAAATTTTTAAATAAAGTCATGTCACCTAAGTGCTACATATGTAGGACTTGCTTTCTATTCATTTTGAAGGAATTTTTCTAAGGAAAAAAAAGGTTGTTTCCTAGCTAATTAATTCTTTACTTTCATTAGGTATTTGACTTTTTTTTTTAGATGTTTTCTTAGATTTCTATTATTTCTCTAAACTTGTTTATCTTTAAGCTAGGAAGCAAGAGTGATTGAATGTAGTTGTGTTTAAATTTAGCTTTAAATTTGGGGTTTTGTTAAATTAGGATTTTTTGGAAACTATAAAAGACATTATGGAACAAACTATTATTTTTAGTCACCTCTAGTCTTTTAATAAGGGCTTGCTGAACAATGCTTTCATAGGAAAATCATGTTTAGTTGAAACCCTATGAAATTTCTTTAGGCATTTGGGTTATCAACCATTTCAATATTCCTTGATTGAAAGTTTTTTTAGATGGTCCCATAGTAACTTGTAGAATGAGAACCATTGTTCATGGTTGAGAAAGTATGGCTTCATCCAAGGCTATTGGATCCTAGGTTCCAATATGAGTATCAAATGTACAAGGTCAACTTCAATCAGCAATTTTAGTTTAATTGTGTAGAAGGACAACTTGCAATAATTCGAAGACCTAAAATTTATTGATTCATGTTAACATGTGTGATCAGTATTATAAACCTTAGTTCATTTAAAACAATACATATCCTACAATTTGGTTTCATATATATTGTCATGTATTGATAAAAATATGTGCTATTAAGGTTCAAGATATAACAATTTTATAAATTGAAGATTCCTTAGAAGAAAGAGGAGAAAAGGAAAATGAAAATGAAAAAAACCCAGCTACAACACCCATGACAGCAAGAAATGGAAGCTTCTTTTAAAACCATGAGATAAAATTTTAACAAAACTTGTACCAGAAAAAAATATTTACTATCCTATTATAAGATTTTAATGTTCTTACAATTGACTGAGAGAAAAAAAAGTATTTTCTATACCAAAGGAAATAGTGTAAGGAGATGAAAGAAAAAACTTAGGGAAGAAAAACCCATGAATAATCATAACTACAATTTTCAATCAATGTTCTATTAGATGCATTTTAATGCCTCCATTACCTGTCTATTTCCTTTGCTCGTTCATTGATCGTCCCTTTTAAAAATTGAATCATATCCTTAGGTACTGTTTTCGGTGGTTGATTCTCCTGCAAGTTCACAAGTAATGGTTGCATGCATGTGATTTCTACTTCACCATTGCATTATGTAATTAGTATGCCTTGCCACCCCTTTGATAAATGTTTTATTTAGCCTTCGAGATGGCTTAATAGCTAAAGTATACTTTATATATATATATATATATATATATATTGGTATCTATTTATGATAATAAGTTTTGATAAAATATCTGAAAGAATATTTTAGGATATGAGAAGCAAAAGTTTGCTAACTTAATCATAAATATTATACCAAGTAGGTAGAAATGTAAAGAGCAAATAATAAATAATGGAATAAGACTTAGAGTTCAAGTATAGAGATTAGGAGCCTAAAAATATGAGATATTTTGAGGGTTAAGTGTCATATTTGCTTTCTATTTCCTTAATAAATTCTCTATGGTGTATTGAATTTGTTCTCTCATACATGCATATAAACATAATTGGCCAAACCATTTTAAGAGACCTTTTATATGCTTATATATGTATTTATTTTTATCTTTAGGTTATTGCACTAACACAGTGATCAAGCCATCTTGTGGAAGAATTAAATGACCTCAAATATTGCAAGTTGTTGTTGTTGTTTTTTTTTTTCATTATTATTATTATTTACAAAAATATCTCTTTAATTAAACATTGAATATTTAAGGCTTAATTGTTTTTTTCTAGAATAACGTTGATAAAAATTACAATATTTTAAAAGCATGTAAAGAATATTTTTAGGTTTCTAATATAAGAACTAAAATCAATCTCGTCACTTATCATTGCTTTGTGTTTGAAAAGATTGAATTTCTTGGTTTTTTTTAAAATATCTTTGGCTACAAAAATATCATCAACTTATAGATGGATCAACAACCATAAATATAAAATTGTAGAATAAAATTGCAAGTGTCTAATTTTCAAGAATGTGTTATGGATAATATGCTTAACACTCGATCAGTTCTAGTTCATTGGAAGGAAAATGAGAAAAAGAACAAATATGCTTAAAATATTGGGTCATGAGACCATATTTACTTTTTTTTTTCTTTTTTTTTTAATTTATGTATTTTACCTTCCCTTCATTTAGGTGTTGTTGATCAAATAAATTACAAGCTTTGAATTCATGAAAATGAAAAGTATCTGTTCCCCTAGCTTCATTTAGAGGAATATGAGATAGAAAAATAAAAATATAATATTATGAAAAAAGTTTAAAATATTTTTGTCAAAAAAGATATGGAAAATCTAAGAAAGTATATTTGTTAATTATTTAAATATAGTTTCTCAAATTTTCATGGATGACGAACTCAAAGAACCTTTATTCACTATTTTCTTTCTTTTTCTTTCTAATTTGTTTTAAATTTTTTATCACTATATTTTTTAAGCAATATATAATAAGAAAATCAATAAAAATAAATCATAGAGCAAATTATAACAAAATATAAAAAATATATCATATACAATAAATAGTTTATAGTCAATAAAAATAATGTATTACTTAATTTATTTTATTTTTATCAAAATTATTTACAGAAACATAATCATGATTTTCAATTTATCATTAATCCTTTAATGAAAAACTAGATCTTATAAATAAATTAAATAGAGTTTATTTGGAATTATAATTTAAAATAAAAATATATGATCCCAATTAAATAATGTAGTATGTGGGCAGATTTTATTTTTAGAAGTGCAATATTCAACTTACCCATCCAAGTGAAAATGAAATATTAGCTTTAGATCCCAATGGCAATAAGAGGATTGGTGGCTTTCTATTAAGCTTCTGATGTCTCACTACTCGTCTGATTATCTGCATGAGTTGATTAGCCATTGCATCCCCGCTCCAAATCTGGTGAATATATATATGTGTGTGTGTAAAATATAATATAATAAAAATATATGCAGCAAGTGATTACGACTCAACTTACAATTATTAAATTCAAGCTTTCTATATGTTGATTGGCTTTGTTGAATATATCATGAAGAAGAAGCTTTGATACATCAATCACCTGAAGATGGAAAGCAAACTATATCATGGAAAAGCGATTTAATGAATCTTTTATCATCTTATAAAATGTTTTGTTTTAAAACTTTACCGTTTCCTCCTTGTAGAAGATGGTACGACATGATAACAATAATTCATTTCCCAACATAGCATCATCTTTACCGTTGATCAATACTATCCCATGATTTTTTGTCCAAATGCTCCTGTAACAATAATTTTAAAGATTTAATTAAAATATTTTAAAATATTCTAAATTTATGCATGCATAAGAAGGCTATATGGATTTAATTTAAGCAAGTCGTACTTAAAAAATATTCTTCACAAAGTTGTCATATAAAAATAAATAATATTAAAGGAAAACATTAAAAAAAAAGTAGGGAGTCTTATTCATTTATACTTTTTTAAAATTTTAAAAAATTAGAAATCGTATGTAATAACATATTTTGGATTTTTTTTTCCCATTTTCATTTTATTGTAGAAAATGTGAGTTTACAAAAGGAAAAACAAGGGGAAAATATGACCTTTGGATCCATAATATATTTGATAAAATATGTGAATATTATAAATATAAAAGGAAAATGAATATGAACAAAATAGGATCCTATATATATTTGAAATCAAATATTATTTTAAAAATATTGTATAAATATTTTGTTTTGTTTATTAGACTATAAACTATAAAAATGACCGTATTTTGAACCTTAATGAATAACTAAGAATAACTTTTAAACCTTCACTATTTCATAATATAAATAATTCACCTAAAATAACTCATATTTCTATAACTAAATGAATTAAATTATGAAACCCTTAAAACAAATAAACACCAAAAATAACATAAATGTTTAGACGTTACTCTGTTCCCAGGATGTGCTTCTTAATCACCTCCGCCAATGAGTCAATTGCTAATGGGAGGCCATCACAACGCTCTATAAGCTCGTCCTCCAAATTGAACCTATATTTTCGAAGCAAATTCCTTGTGGGTGCATGCTTTGATTGCCAATGCGTCTGTATTGATGTTGATGGCAGTTGCAAGTGATACAAATTGTGAGTGCCCACCATCATTCTTGCTTTGTGGGGGAGCCGGCTGGTGATGATGACATGCCCATCACCATCACCATCTCCACTTACAGACTTCAGCTTGTCCTTTAACTTGAAATACCAGTCGATGTTGATGTCCCAGATGCCGTCCAACACCATCAAATACCTTCCACCCTTCAAAGCTTTCCCAAGATTCTCCAACAGCTCATCTTCGTCAAAATCTTCATCATCTACCACTGCTGCAGTGCACTGCTTCAACATCTCCTTTATCATCTCTTTAAACTCTACATCGCCACTCAGTTTCGGGAATAAGCATATCCAAATTCTGTAATCCCACCAATACCTCCGATTGGCTTCAATAAAAACCAATTTGGCAAGAGTGGTTTTACCCGAACCCCCAATCCCCACGATTCCAATTTCCTGAAATCCTTTTCCTGAATTCTGAAGTCGATCTAAGATTGTGCCTAGTTCTTCCTTTAAACCTCGAAAAATTGAGGGAGAAAAATCCTTTGGCTCTGGTCTTGGAATGACTTTTAAGGAGGTGGAGGATGAACTTGCGGCAATGTCGGTCATACCAGGAATAACCGCATCAGCTGTAGCAGTTAGCTTTCTCTTTATTTGAACCAGCAACTTTCTGGTTGTGCATATAAGCCAATGCTCCGCCAGAGTGTATCCATGCATCGGACCATCCTTCTTCTTTCGGGGTTCGCGCTTCTCCGACAACACCACGCAATCTTCTAATGCCCTGATGGCGTTGTATAGACAATTCTTCAATCTAATGGGTGTTGATTCGTTGATGTCCTTTGCTTTCAACACATCTCTAATCTGTAGAAAAAGAGAGAGAAGGGGGATCTCATTTTTCCCGCTGTGTTCCTCCACCGCGTCTTCCAAGTCCAGAATGAACTTGTTCTTCAAAAACTGCAAATGATCTGCAGACATTTTGTTGACAATATTCAAAGTGATGATGAGGTAATGAGATGTATTTGCTAAAAATGTGGGAGGCTTATTGTCTAAAATTCTCAACCCCTACATATATCACCTGCGTTTTTCTCTCATGTGAAGCAAGAATATTCTTGTGTTTGGATGACGGGAAAAGAACAAGCAACAGGGAAAGGAAAGCTCTTCATTCTTTTGTACATAACTGTGTGCTTAAGCAAAGAATCCTCGTTATACATCCACTGGCCTTTTATGATTATGCATTCCTTTGTCTCAACAAAGAATCCTCTTTATAATTTAATAAAGTACTAATTAAAAATAAATTTCTTCCCTTAAAGACTATTTTTTTTTTTTTTGATAAGTATTCCTTAAAGACTGAATTCGACCCACAAATAACTCTTCAAATTAAAAATTATGTCACTTCAAAAAGAACAAAAAAAAAAAAAAAAAATTGAAAGCAAAAATTTGACCTAACAAGTGTTTTCAAATAATAAAAGAGCTTAAAAATTTTCATGAAAGAAAATTTGAAATTTTATGAAATGATAGATTACAAATATAAGTCTTATTGATTTTGATGATTTAAAGAAAAAAAAATTCAACAAAAAAATTAAAAGATATTTTAAAAATAATAATTTATTAACAAATCAATAATGTTAATAACAAAAATTATAAATCCAAGTCTTGATTTCTCAAAGGAAAAAGTGTTAAAAGTAGTTTATATTTATAAAATTCAATAATTTCATTAATTTGTTTTGCAAAAATGTGTAAACCTTTTTAATAAACAGTTAATACTTTTTTAAAAAAAAATTATAGTTTTCTTTCATATAATAACTAAGATAATTTAAATTGTAGAAGATAAAAAAGAATAAAAAAATTAAATGTTTAGAGGAATATATGATTTTGTTAAATATATCATACAATTTTTTTTTTAAATCTATTTTTTTATTAAGTTTGTAGATTTTCTTATTCAACATTGTTTAAGACTATGTTTTGGTTTTCCGAAAGTAATAAAAAAAATATTATTAAGAAAAATTATTTTCTCATGTTTGATTTCATTATGAAAAATATGAAAGAAAATCAAATTTAATTAAATTTAGTTAGAAATTTTTAGATTTTAAAATTACTTAATCTTTATATTATGGAGGGAAATAAATAAACTGAATTTGAAGAAACATACAAAAAGAATTTATTACTTCAAATCTATTTTTTTTTTCTTGGTTTTTTTTTTCTTCCCTTCTATTTTTCCTCTTTATTTTCTCTCCCTCATATTTTCCCTAAAATTTTTTGGAACTAAACTTAGCGTAAGAGTTAGATTATTTTCTTCTTTGTAGGCATATGGCAAGGAGAGGTGGAGAAGCAAGTGTTTTTTTAAAAAAAAAAAAAAAAAAATTCTATTTCCATTTATCCAAAGAAAGTTCATGCCATTCCTTGAATCCTAATTTTGAGGGCCCCTAGCCAATAAAAAGGAAGCCCATGTCAATTCTTTATAAAAAAAATCTTTCCCTAAAGGTTAAATTTGACCAACAAATAACTCTCAAAATTTAAAATTACATTTTAATTTAAAATATAAATTAATTTCATATTACAAAACACAGTGAGAACAATTTTAGAAAATAGTTATCTAATATTTCTTTTGAACAAAAATTTGCTTGAAAACTTAGAAATATTTTCAACCTATTTTTTGTTTTACCAAATATTTAAAAATATATATATTATATGTAGAACTTTATTTATTTATTTTTTATAATATTTGTATAATTATTTTTTCAAAATAGGTCCTAAAAAACTAGTGAAAAATAGTTATATAATATTTTTAGAAAAAAAGTCTTTTTGGGAACTTTCAAATGTTTTCAACCTATATATTTTGTGTTTGTACATGTGATTTAATTAAATTTTAAACATAAAATTTTAAGATAAAAGTAATAATGATTAAATGAAAATTAATAAAAAATAAATAAAGATAATGGTTGCAACTTAAAAAAAATAAAAAATAAATAAAAACTATCTGAATATTTAATAGATTTTGAGAAAGATTTTATTTATTATGTTTTAAAATTTTCTTGAAATTGAATATATATATATATATATATATATAAAAGAGTGAATTTCCACAATTTTGATCAAAGTGTCTATGAACATTAAGAATCTCATTCTTATAGCTTAAAAAAAAAAAAAAAAAAGGTGCTGAGTTGGAATCCCATTCTTACATGGCTTCAAAGCTATTCTTTCTATAGCGCTTGCTTTTCTCAGGAATTGAGCTTAGCCCTTTAACCAGCGCTTATCAGGGGAATTCTTTCTAAGCCGACAAATGCACTGTTTCGCCTACCGACACCATTCACTAACCGGTTATATATATATATATATATATATATATATATATATATTAATTATGATGAATATATAATTTTATTTTTTAAAAGTTATAAATGCAAGTCTTGATTTCACTAAGTTCTAGAAAATTTAGTAAGAATTTTTCTTGAAAAAAGTTTTAAAACTAGTTTATATTTACAAAATTCAATAATTTCATCATTTTGTTTTACCAAAATGTTCAAACCTTTTAATAAATAGTGAATAACTTGATTAAAAAATTTATAGTTTTCTCTCTTGTAATAATTAAGATAAATTAAACTGAATTATTTTTTAAAAAAGATCATATATATATATTATACAAAGCTTTCAAAAAAAAAACTATTTTTTATTAAGTTCGTAGGTTTCCAGTTAGATTATTTTGCAAGGAATAATCTAGTTTACTAAATGTTTTAGTCTTTATAGGGTGGTATGATAGGTTTTTGTTCAGTTTGGTGATAGAAATCTCTCATTTCTTTCCTGTGCAAAATATTTTCTTTGTCATCGTTCTTTGAATGAGTTTAAAATCATTATTTGGAGCCTTCTGCATCAACAGCTTGAGCTGCCCCAAACAGGTACATGCCCTGCAACTCTCTCTCCTGCTGCTAATCTCTTAGCGTGTGCTATCACCTATTTGGATGATTAGGGTTTCATATCTAATGAAGATGACTATAACAGTGTTCCATCTGTGTCAAGTTATTCCCACCACCAAACAAATTCATGGCTTGCCTAATCATTAATGAAAGGGAAATCACGGATCAACCACAGAAAATACAAGTTGCGACCGTGGGCTTATTGCAACCTTTCTATTAATTGCTAAAACTTGTGAAATAAAATTTGACTTAATCCAATAAAGCTATGTACCAAATCAATACTTTTGCATGGTGGAATATGAGTCTTTCTCACAATCAAGTTCAATTAGAAAGCTACTAGTGTTATGCCCTGATGCTAGCTACTGATGGAGGTGGTACCCTGATATTCATTGGCAGTGTGTTACCCCAATTCAAGCTCTCTCATTCACTGACAATATATAACAGTTTATTCAATGTTTTAAGTCTTAAAACACACTGAAAGAATGAATATCCAAGACAATAAAATAATCATCCATTATGATATATCACAATCCTATAAAAACCCGGAATCATACAAATAAAAGGAGAAACAAAGGAAGGAACGAACAACGCTCAGATACATAAATTCAAATGATATGGAAGGTTGAAAGCCTCAAAACAACTCCCCGAACGTGCACTAAAAATCGACCTGCAGACATACCGAACTGTAGTGGCATCGTGTCTTCTAAGAATAGTACATGAATATTCTCAAGGACTAGTGGTTGCCGGTGGGGGGGAGAGAAATGGGATCGAAGGCATAGTAGTTGGGATAGTGGGAATCGAGGGAATGGTTGGCAAAGTTGTTGGCAGTGGAGGCAACGTGAGCTTTGGGATAGAGGGCATGGTGGGCATGCTAGGAAGTGGAGGCAGCGTGGCCTTGGGCAAAGATGGTTGGGTAGTTGGCAAGGATGGCAGTGTGGGCTGTGGCATGGTTGGAAGAGACGGCAAAGGAGGCATTGTAGGGTTGGGTAGAGTTGGGAGTGAGGGAGGCAAAGGTGGCAATGTTGGTTTTGGCAGAGTGGGTATAACAGGTGTCGTTGGCACAGAGGGTGGAGCTGTGTCCAAAAGACGACGTGCCGCTAGGCTAACATCAATGCTCGAAAATGAGAATAGAACGAAGAGAGATAAAATGAAGCAATTGCAAGAGGCCATTGCTGAATGAGTTTAGAGTGGTGTGTATATAGATTTGAATCGAGCTGTGTTTACTTCAAACTTGAGTTGCTAAGCCATAGCTTGGCGTTGGGTTTTTATAGGTGGATGTATGAAACTTTGGCCTCTAGGTAGGTGATTTGGCCATCGTGTTTGGTGGGAAAACTCGGAAAACCATTTGGAGTGTAGGGGTAGTTTTCCCATCCAACTAAATTCCGTCGACAAAAATTGAAATATTGAGTTGAGTTGAGCTAAATAAGTTTAATAATGAAAGTTTGACCGGAAAAATACGAGTCAGTGGAAAGATTAGGGCAACAAACTTTTTTGGGGTTTATTGTTTGGTTATCTAACAGTATTCAGTTCATGGTTTGGAGCCAATAACACCTCCCTCAGAACCAACAGCTGGTCGCTAAGATGAAATTGGAAGGTTTGCGTATAACATATATAAACATACAGCCTTTTGGTTGATGGACACTTGGAATAGGTGCCGTGGGAAATCTCCCTTCCACCTTAGGTGGAAGTATTCATTCGGTACCAGGGATGAAAGGAGGGATCGACCCTAATATGCTAAAGTTTGTGATGAGAAGTCACTTCTCTATCATCACCTGAGCATCTCACTAAGCCCTTCTCACATCATTAAAAAGGCATTTTCAGCGGAGTTGCTGGAACTTGAGCTTGGTATGCATTCTTTTGTGAGACTAAAATACATAATCATCCCTTCCATTCAATAATGTAGGCCAAGATTATAGAACTTTTTGATAAATTAATAAATGTTATTGAATTATATGATTTTAGATCAAATAGTAAAATATCAAAATTTAATAATAAAATTGAAATAACCATAACAGCTTCTCTTTTATCCAGATTTTTATTGCTATTAGCCATTTTTCCATTTTTTTAAACGTCCGAGTAAGTTTATTTTTCATTCAAAATCACATGATCAATGATAATATCAGTTCAATATAAAATAGTTCTCAAAAACAAGCAGGAAGTATCTTAACAAAGTACAATAATAACTCTAGAAATAAGCTCAAAAAGATTTTACTCTAAAACTTTTTGCATGGCGATGTTTCCCTTAGTGATTTATATTGGCATCCACTAGTTTTAGGGAATTTGTTAATTTGAAAAAATATTGAAAAAATAACCTAACTTTTATAAATCAATTTTATATTCATTCATTTAAAAATATTTTAAAATATATACACTCTTTTAAAACTCAAATAATTATTTGAAATACCCTTTTACTTGATAATATTAACTAAAATTATCCAAAATTAATTTATCATTTGAATTTGATAACAGTGTTTTACAAATAAATATATTATAATTTTTTTTATTATATAATATGAGACAAAAATTATTATGAAATTTAAATTATTATGAATTTTTTTTCTAAAATTATCAAGTGATAAATAAAATCTTTCTAAAAATAAAAACTTAAAAATATAAAATATTTACTCTTACTGTATTTTCAGCTCTTTCTCTTGAAAGTTAATATTTTATTTTTATATTTTTAGCTTTAAAGGTTTTTTTTTTTTAATTTTAATTGTATTTTTTATTTTTAAAATTTCTTATTTTTATTAATCTCAGATCAGTTTTCATAGTAAAAAAAAAAATTGTTAATTAGTATTATTAACATGTAAAAGGATCATTTTAGGAAATAATTATTTGAGTTATGAAAAAATGCATTTATTTTAGTAATATAGGGAGGATGCATGCCACCTTTAGTGAAGTATGTCTATGATGGTTTTTTGTTTTTTTTTTTAAAAAATATTAGGAAAATATTATAATACTTTTTGTTTAACTTATTGTATGGATCCAAAGATTAAAGTTGAAGTTGTAGAAATCATTTTAAATTTTATAGCTATTTATATGAACCAACAATTCCAACAAGAGGATAAGGTATACAATGATTAAACACCTTATATAAATATAATGAGACTCAATATGGTAGTCCTCTTTAAGCGCTACAACTTCATACGCATTTATAAATGATTATTTTTTATGCAATTAGTTAAGAGAAAGCAACAAGTTGGTATATTTCAAGGTCTAATCTTTCAAAATATTTAGATATTGATTACTCTTCATACTTAACCCTTAATGAAATCCAAAATTTTGATATTTTGCCACCTTTTTTGTACTATCTAAAATGACACGTGATCTATTAACTACATCAATATTTATTGTAGCATTGCAATATAATTTTTCTATGGCTATAAATAATTGGAGACACGAGCACAAGACTCACACTAGAGATGATTGAGTCCTTGGCAGGTTTCAAGGATTTGAAAGAGGGACACATGAGGCTGAAAACTTAAGAAGATGAATTCAAAAGTATTGTTAAACAATTTGGATATCAATAAAAAGACAAAGATGTTTGAGATTGATGGAAATGAAGAATGAAGATGAAAAAAGAAGAATGGAGATTAAATAAGAAAACAAAAGTAAATATGAAAATTGAATAATTATATGTTGTTCATTTCTTCTAAATTTATTAAATGTGACTCATTTGTAAAGGTCGAATAATACATATGATTGATAGTTGAGTGGGTACTAACCTAATTGGGATATACTCAAGTTATAGTGATAAAATTCTCACATTTCCCCCCTCTTTTTTCATATAATTTGTGTGAAATATTGAATAAAAGAATTGTATTTTCTATATTTCATTTTATTTTCTTATATTTTAAATTGGGAAAAGTGGGTTTTGATCCATTAATTTGAAAAAAAAAAAAGAGAAAAAAGAATTTCAATTTTTATAAATCAATTTTATTTTCATTCATTTTAAAATCCATGTACTTTTTCATAAGTTATATAATTATTTCCTAAAATACCCTTTTACTTGACAATATTAAATAAAATTATTAAAAAAATAATTTATTATTTTAATGTGATAAAAGTATCTTATAAATAAACATATTATAAATTTTTTATTATATAATATGAGATACAAATATTTTTGAAAAACTTTTCTAGGATCCTCAAGTGATAAATAAAATTTTTTTAACTCCCTAATTAATAATAATTTTATATCCTGTTGTGGACCCCGCATTTCGGCTCATGCGTTTCCCACTTGATGGCGAGCTTGATTTTAATTTGAAAAATGATTTTTATTGATTAAGAAAATGACTTGGAGTCGCCACTTATTTTTGTTTTATTTTTAAAAGGGTAAACAAAATAAGAAATAAAAACCCTAAGTGTGACTCCTTATTTTAGAAAAGGCGATCTGTGAAAAACCCGACCGGGCTCGGGAGTCAGGTTACTTATCGGGAAGGTACGGTACGAACCGTAGCACCCCTCTAAGTCCCTAAAGTCGGGTCTCTACTAATAAAGTGAAGCTGATGTGGCAATCAATAAGAAAAACAATGGACGCTCAAATCAATCATGCACATATAGGAATCAAAACACGCATAGAGATTGACTAGAATGGGAGTGGGTGCGTACCTCGACCACGAGCCACAAATGCGCCATCAAGAAACAAGGTTAGCACACAATTAATGAATACGGAATATAGCTCATGCGTATCGAAGTGCAAAATGAAGATCAAACAAAATACATTAAGTGCAACAGTTGACAATCGAAAGGGATCAAACATCAGACCCCCACCAAAGCCCAATTTATGGTTCATGAATTAGTCTTACAAATTCCGTGTTTTACAATTATGAAGAATTCATTTTTGCTTACGTAAAATCAAGAAGATCAAAAGATTATTTAAAAACCGAAATGAAATTAAAACTATTCGAGTGAAAACGGGATTCTTGGAGTTTATTTGAAAATTGGAATCTTGGGAATTAAATTTAAAAGATTAGAGTTTCGGTAATTAATATGAAATTTGTCAAAGAAAATGAGAACTAAACTTTAGGGAATTAAACTGCGAGAATATAGATTTCGAAAGTTGAATTAATAACAATAATAATAATAAGAAATGAACTTCAGGAAATTGAATTGTGAGAATATAAATTTTTAATAATAATAATAATACTGCGAGAATGTAGATTTTGAAAGTTGAATTAATAATAATAATAATAATAATAATAATAAAAACAATAATAATAATAATAATAATAATAATAATAATAATAATAATAATAATAATAATAATAATAATAATAATAATAGTAATAATAATAATAATAATAATATCCGTTAATAATAATAATAATAATAATAATAATAATATCCGTTAACAATAATAATAATAATTGCAATAATGACAATAATAATAATAATAAGAATAATAATAATAATATTAGGAAATTAAACTACGAGAGTATAGATTTTTAATAATAATAATAATAATAAAAACAATAATAGTAATAATAATAATAATAATAGTAATAATGATAATAATAATAATAAAAACAGTAATAGTAATAATAATAATAATATCTGTTAATAATAATAATAATAATAATAATTACAACAACAACAATAATAATAATAATAATAATAATAATAATAATAATAATAATAAGAATAATAATAATAATAATAATATGAAAGAGGGTTAATAATAATAGGCTTTAGGGGTTAAGGAAAAGGGGTTAAGGGTTGGAAATGGGCTTAGGAGATTGGAAATAGGCTTAGCTTATTATTATTATAATAATAATAATAATAATAATAATAATATCGATAATAATAGTAGTAAATAATAATAATAATAATAATAATGATGGGAATTAAAATAATAATAATAATAAAAATAATAATAATAATATCCGTTAATAATAACAATAATAATGTTCGTTAATAATAATAATAATAATAATAATAATAATATCCGCTAATAATAACAATAATAATGTCCGTTAATAATAATCATAATAATAATATTCGCTAATAATAACAATAATAATGTCCGTTAATAATAATAATAATAATAATAATATCCGCTGATAATAACAATATCCGTTAATAATAATGACAATAATAACAATAATAATTAAAAAGGGCTTTGGGCTCCATCTCCATCAGAAGCCCAAGCCCACTTAATAAAAATCACCCTCAAGCCCATTAACAGCCGTGAGCACTTCCCAGACATCACCGCCACCCACAGCTCTTCCACCCAAAGATCACCGAGAGAAGTCTTAGGCTTCTTATTCTTCACCCCCGCATCCCCATTGTCGACGGCGCCGGCAGGAGTTTCAGCACCGTTATCGTCGTCATCTGTATGAGGCCAGGATCCAACAGCAGATTGGAGGATGGTCACGGTAGCAGTAGCAGCAGCAGCCGCCTCCTGGGCACGCTGGTGGCGACCTGCGAAGCATTGGACGACGGAGCGGGAGACGTAGGAATTGAGGAAGGGGGTGATGCAGCCAAGTTTACGTGGACTGCAGGTGGACTTGGGAAGTTAACAGTGGCCATTTGAAGGAGCTTGGGTGGCCCGGGTCATGCATCACGACTCTAGGAGGCATGAAGCGAAGGTCTTGGCAGTCTATGGACGCATGCATGGGACTGGTGGCATGGGGTGGTAGGGTGAGTGGAATAATGGTGGAGACAAAAGCACAATAATCCCATACAATGAGGAAAACATGCCACAAATATGCCGATGAACCAAACAGAGACAGTGAAACTAAACACATAATCAAACAATCCGCAAAACGAAATCAAGAAACGAAAAATGAGACCGTATACGATTAAATAACATCAAAGGATTCATGACAATCATACCTTCCATGCCCTTCCTTTCTGGTTTCTCCCAACTGATAATGAGGACCCCTTTTCTCTACTCCCAAGCTTTCTTTTCTACCTCAGCTCCCTATCTCCTCTTCTTTGTTTCCTCTTTTTTCTTTCTTTTTCCTTCCTTTTTTTAGCTTCTCCTCCAAGCTATGTCCGTATCCTGTCCCATCTGCCGCCCAAAAGCTCCCCCATCAGTCCCCTTTTTACTGCCCCAAAAATAGATCCCCCCATCATGTCGAGTGGCTCCGGAAAAAAAAGTAGGAAAAATAAATAAATAAAAAGAAGACTCCCTGGCTCCGGGGGGTTCTACAAATATGCCCCTCTTTGATAGAGTTCACAAGTGTAAGGAACGTGAACACTAGAGTGAAAAAGAAGTGTGAAAAGTGAGTGAAATGAAGTGAACTCTATCGAAGAACAAAAAAAGACCCCCGAACCCGAAAGGTACAAGTAGAACACCAACTCACTCGAGGCTCTAAAATCCTAAGAGGCTCAAGGCGCCTCTAAAGCTGCATCGAGGACCCAAACTCCCTCTAAGACGTCTCTATAGGTGACTCGAAGAACCAATGTCGAAGGTGAGTAACGATCGAACCACCCTAGAGCACTGGGAAGGACGTGACCAAAGGGAATGAAACATGCGTGTATCACAGGAGGACACAAGGCGTGGAGTATCTTACAATACAATCAAGGCACATGGCACGAGCTCATAGAACTATATCCTGCACAAAAGACGAGAGGAAACTCTAGAATATCACAGCGAAGTGAGAAGCACATATGCAACTAAGGGAAGTAAGATGAAACATGAAACTGTGAGAATGAAGCATGTAATGCTAGTGATCATAAATGTCAGGAACTGTGGCTCTGAAAGACAAGACTGACTCTAAATGCTAAACTGAGAAAACAATGGCTCTGGAAGCCAAACCCAAAAAGCTAACTCTAAAATGCTAGACTAGAAATCTCATAAGTGAACTAACAATAGGGGGATGCCTTAAATAAACTAAAAGTAGGGGGATGCCCTAGACAAACTGAAAGTGGGGGATGCCTTAGACGAACTGAAGGTAAAGGGATGGGAAAACTAGAAGAGCATAATGAATAAGTGATAAGCATAAGGTGACAACAAACTGAAAGTGGGGGATGCCCTAGACGAACTGAAGGTAAAGGGAAGGGAAAACTAGAAGAGCATAATGAATAAGTAATAAGCGCATGGTGACAAGGTGAGGAAAAACCAAGGACGAACACAAAACCATGAAGGTAAGATGTGCAATGCCGGTGAACATGAATGTGGACTCTGAATGACAAGGCTGAGGAGAAATGACTCCAAACGTTAAAACACGAAAAGGTGATGACTCAAGGTGCCTGAAGGGATATGTACAATGGCTCTGGACGCTAAACTAAAGAAAGATAGTGGCATCGAATGCCTGAATGAGTATGAAAAATGGCTCTGAACGCCAAAACTAAGAGAGAAAGTGACTTTAAAACGCATGAATGGGCACGAAGAATGGCTTTGAACGCCAAATTACGAAAGATAGTGAATCAAAATGCATGAATGGGTACGGAGAATGACTCTGAACGCCAAAAACTAAAGATAGTGGATCAAAATGCATGAATGGGTACGAAAAGTGGCTCTAAATGCCAAAACTAAAGTAAAAAATGGTGATGACTGTGGATGTGGATATGAGAGTACGACTCTGAGCATCAAACCGAGAATGACTAACGACTCCAAACGCCTAAATGCAAATGTGGCTCTGAATGCCAAACTAGAAAGAGGTGGTGGCTCTGAACAACGAAATTGAAAATAGAGATGGCTCTGAACGTCGAAACGGAGGAGTGGTGATGGCTCTAAACATCGAAACAGAGGAGTGATGATGGCTCCGAATGCCAAGACTGGAAATGTCGATGGCTTTGAATGCCGAAACTAAGAAGCAATGATGGCTCCGAACGCCGAAACTGAGAATGATGATGAATTTGACCGTCGAAACTGGAAATGGTGATGGCTCTAAACGTCGAAACGGATGAGTGATAATGGCTCCGAACGCCAAGACTGGAAATGTCGATGGCTCTGAAAGCTGACTGAGAAGTGATGACGGCTCTAAACACCAAACTGAAAACAGTGATGGCTTTGAACACCAAAACTGAAAAGCGATGATGGCTCTGAATGCCAAAACTGAAAAGCGATGATGGCTCTGAACGCCAAACTGAAAATAGTGATGGCTATGAATGCCAAAATTGAGAAACGATGATGGCTCTAAACGCCAAAACTGAGAAGTGATGAAGGCTCTGAACGCCGAACTGAAAATAGTGATGACTATGAATGCCAAAACTGAGAAGCGATGATGGCTCTGAACGCCAAAACTAAGAAGTGATGAAGGCTCTGAACGCCAAACTGAAAATAGTGATGGCTCTGAACGCCAAAACCGAGAAGCGATGATGGCTCTGAACGCCAAACTGAAAATAGTGATGGCTCTGAACGCCAAAACTAAAAAGCGATGATGGCTCTGAACACCAAAACTGAGAACGATGATGACGGCTCTGAACGTCAAACTGAAAATAGTGATGGCTTTGAACGCCAAAACTGAAAAGCGATGATGGCTCTGAACAACGAAATTGAAAATAGATGATGGCTCTGAACGCCAAAACTAAGAAGTGATGAAGGCTTTGAACGCCAAACTGAAAATAGTGATGGCTATGAATGCCAAAACTGAGAAGCGATGACGGCTCTGAACGCCAAAACTGAGAAGTGATGAAGGCTCTGAACGCCAAACTGAAAATAGTGATGGCTATGAATGCCAAAACTGAGAAGCGATGATGGCTCTGAACGCCAAAACTGAGAAGTGATAATGACTCTGAACGTTGAAACCGAGGATGCGACTCTGAATGTTGATCTGAAAACCAATGATGGTTCTGAACGCCGAACTAAAAAGCGACAATGATGGCTCTGAACGCCGAAACTAAAAAGTGATGATGATGACTCTGAACGTCAAACTGAGAAGTGATAACGACTCTGCGCATCTCTGAATGTCGATCTGAAAACCGATGATGGCTCTGAACGCCGAAACTAAAAGGTGATGATGATGACTCTGAACGTCAAACTGAGAAGCGACTCCGAATGTCGATCTGAAAACCGATGATGGCTTTAAACGCCGAACTGAAAACACGGTGATGGCTCTGAACACCGAAGCCGAGAAGTGATGATGATGACTCTGAACGTCAAACTGAGAAGCGACTCCGAATGTCGATCTGAAAACTGATGATGGCTCTGAACGCCGAACTGAAAACACAGTGATGGCTCTGAACGCCGAAACTAAAAAGTGATGATGGCTCTGAACGCCGAAACTGAGAAAATAATAGCTCTGGAAGCCAAATCAAAAAGCTAACTCTAAACACTAAACTAGAAGAATAATGGCTTTGGAAGCCAAACCAAAAAACTAACTCTAAAAGCTAAACTAGGAAATAACAGCTCTGGAAGCCAAACCAAAAAAGCTAACTCTAAAAGCTAAACTAGAAAATAATAGCTCTGGAAGCCAAACCAAAAAGCTAACTCTAAATGCTAAACTGAGAAAGTAATAGCTCTGAAAGTCAAACCAAAAAGCTAACTCTAAAAGCTAAACTAGAAAATAACAGCTTTGGAAGCCAAACCAAAAAGCTAACTTTAAACGCTAAACTGAGAAAGTAATAGCTCTGGAAGCCAAACCAGAAAGCTAACTCTAAACACTAAACTAGAAGAATAATGGCTCTGAAAGCTAAACCAAAAAAACTAACTCTAAATGCTAAAATGAGAAAACAATAGCTCTGGAAGCCAAACCAAAAAGCTAACTCTAAATGATAAACTGAGAAAGTAATAGCTCTAGAAGTCAAACCAAAAAGCTAACTCTAAAAGCTAAACTAGAAAATAACAGCTCTGGAAGCCAAACCAAAAAGCTAAATCTAAACGCTGAACTAGGAAATAATAGCTCTAGAAGCCAAACCAAAAAGCTAACTCTAAAAGCTAAACTAGAAAATAACAGGTCTGGAAGCCAAACCAAAGAGCTAACTCTAAAAGCTAAACTAGAAAATAACAGCTCTGGAAGCCAAACCAAAAAGCTAACTCTAAACACTAAACCGAGAGAATAATAGCTCTGGAAGCCAAACCAAAAA
The DNA here is from genome assembly GCF_004353265.1 of Vitis riparia. Taxonomy (NCBI): domain Eukaryota; kingdom Viridiplantae; phylum Streptophyta; class Magnoliopsida; order Vitales; family Vitaceae; genus Vitis; species Vitis riparia. Next base: position 15,597,201 of record NC_048433.1, read on the forward strand.
GCTAACTCTAAATGCTAAACTGAGAAAGTAATAGCTTTGGAAGTCAAACCAAAAAGCTAACTCTAAAAGCTAAACTAGAAAATAACAGCTCTGGAAGCCAAACCAAAAAACTAACTTTAAATGCTAAACTGAGAAAGTAATAGCTCTGGAAACCAAACCAGAAAGCTAACTCTAAACACTAAACTAGAAGAATAATGGCTCTGGAAGCCAAACCAAAAAAACTAACTCTAAATGCTAAACTGAGAAAGTAATAGCTCTGGAAGCCAAACCAAAAAGCTAATTCTAAAAGCTAAACTAGAAGGCCCATAGGTGAAAACCTACGGTGGCGATACAATAAAAACGCCCATAGACGTCTGATCTATGGTGGTGAAATAACTAAAATGCCCATAGATGTTCGATCTATGGTTGTGAATCTGAAAGCCCAAGGATGAAAATCCATGGTAGTTAAATAACTGAAATGCCCATAGATGAAAATCTATGGTGGTGAATCTGAAATAAATGCTCATAAATGAAAATCTATGATGGTGAAAAACTGATCAAAGCCCATAGATGTCTGATCTATGGTATTGATAAATCTGAAACAAAGGGGGATGCCCTAAACAAACTGAAAATAGGGGGATGCCCTAAACAATGACAATAGGGGGATGCCCTAAGTGATAACTCATAAAGATCGACAAATGGGTCTGACAACCATGAAATCAAAATGAGACACGGTAAACCCAAAGAGAGGGGGTATGCCCAAGTATGACGACTCGCAAAGATCCAGAAGTGGATCAAGTGATAAGAAAAATCGCAAAAGATCTGGTGGACTCAAGGGTGGGGGTATGCCCTAGTATGACAACTCACCAAGGTCAAGAAGTAGAATGAGTAGTGAGAAAATCCGCAAAATATCTAATGAACTGAAGGATGGGGTTATGCCCCAGTGTGGCATCAAATGTGTGATAGGTCAAAAGAACCAGATGAGCTCAGATCACCCGTCATCGAATGCGCGATCCAAATCATCCACGTGTACAATTGAATCAGACCCATAGATCAAAAGAGGCGTCTCCCGGAAGGAAAGCATGATGACATTGAGGCATCGCGAAGTGCAAGCCTAACTGGGTAACTCCCGAGAGGCTCCACGGAGGAAACATCGTGTCCATGTGTATCTCGTAAGTGGAGATGAGCATGCAACTCCATGAAGATCCGTAAATCTCATCCAGAACAGTAATATGCCCTAGTATGGCGTCGAACGCATGATAAGTCGAAGATCGGGCGGCATGAAATCATCTATCATCGAACACGCGACATATGTGAAGAATCATAAATCTCATCTGAAATGAAAAATATGCCCCAATATGGCATCAGGTGCATGACAGGTCTGAAGAACAAACGACATGAAATCATCTATCGTCGCATATGTGACCTCCATGAAAATCAGTAAATCTCATCTGAAATGGAAAATATGCCCTAGTATGGGCATCGAATACACGATAGGTCAGAAATCGGGCGACATGAAATCATCAACCGTCAAACATGTAGCACTAGTCATCCGAATCTATAACTGAATCATGCCCATAGATCCAAGATGTACCTCCCGGATGGGGAAGCATGATGGCATCCAAGCGTCGAGAAGTACGGACCTAGCTGGATGGATCTCGGGAGGCTCCGTAAGGTAACGATCATGTCTACGTCTCGGTGAGCATCCAATAAGTGATGAGGATCATGCAAGTCCGTGAGGATCTATAAACCTCCAAATGAAATGGGATATGCCCCGGTGTGGCACCAAAGGTACGATAGGTCAAAAATCAGGTGACAACAAATCAATCATCGTCAAACTCACGATCCCGGTAATCCGAACACAATCGAATCAAACCTACACACCAAAGAGGCGTATCCCGGGAAGAAGCATGATGACATATAAGTGCCGAAAGGTGCAGACCTAACTGGATAGCTCTAGAGAGACTCTGCTGGAGGGTCATCATCTCAATGTGTATCTCGTAAGTGGGGATGAGCATGCAACTCCATGAAAATTTGTAAATCTCAATCGGAATGGAAATGTGCCCCAGTATGGCATCAGATGTATGGTAAGTCAAAAATTGAGTGACATGAAACCATTAACCGTCAAACGTGCGATCTCTGTAATCCAAATCGAACCCAAACATCAAGGAAATGTCTCCCGAAATAAAGAGCATGATGACATACAAATGGAAAAAAATACAAGATTGATTGGACGGCTCAAGGGAGGCTCCATTGAGGGACCATGGTAAAATAACGAACACGTCCTCGTCTCGGTGTGCATCCCGCAAGTGGGAGTGATCATGTAGCTCCATGAAGATCTATAAATCTCAATCAAAATGAAAATATGCCAGTATGGAATCAAATGTGGAATAAGCTGAAAATCGGACAACATCAAATAATCTGTCATCAAATGTGTGACCCCAATCATCCAAATCCATAGCTGAATCCGACCCACATATCAAAAGGCGTCTCTCAAAAGAAGAAGCATGAGGACATCTAAATGTCAAAAGTGTGCGCCTGACTGAATCACTCAAGAGAGGCTCTCCTAGGAGATCATGATAAGATAACGAACACGTCCTCGTCTCGGTGTGCATCCCGCAAGTGGGAGTGATCATATAACTCCGTGAAGACCTATAAATCTCGTCTAGGGCGGAAATATGCCCCAGTATGACATCGAATGTATGGTATGTCAGAAACCAGGTGACATGGAATCATCTATCATCGAACATACGACCTCCGCGATCCAAATCAAGTCCAAACAACTAGGAAACGTCTCCCAGGATAAGAAGCATGGTGGCAACCAAATGCCGAGAAATGTGGGCCTGACTGAATGGCTCCATAGAGGCTCCACTGAGGGATCATCATAAAATAGCGAACCAATCAATCATCCAAACGTACATCTCGCAAGTGGAGATAAGCATGCAACTCCCTGAAGATCTGTAGACCTTGCCTGAAACGGAATATGCCCCAGTATGACATCGAATATGTGATAAATTAGAAAAATCAGGTGACATCAAATCATCCATTGTCAAGTGCATGATCTCAGTAATCCAAACACAACTGAATCAGATCTAAACATCAAAGAGACGACTCCCAGAAGAAGAAGCATGACGATATCTAAATATCAACCAAATCTCAAACACCTGTCCAAGTAGAGGCTGTCGAAGACGACATCTGATCCCATGGCCTCGGGGTGGTCTTAAGACACGGGACGTAACGTAGGCCAAGGTGATAGGGTGATAGAAATGAAGGAAAACTAGGCTCAAATACCCAATGATCAAAACTCATGCCCTCATATATGAAATGCAACATGTATAGTGAACCCCATGAGCCATGGACCCGAGGATGCCTAACGTGAATATGATGTCGATAAGAAGACAAATGAAGCAAAATGAACTAATAATGATGTGTAATGATGATGCGAAGTGAGTATCGAACCCGAGATGGGTTGCTGTAAGGAGAGAATAAGACGTGAAGGGAATAAGATGAATCACAAGCAACGATAAAAAGGACAGTGAAACAATGAATATTTGAAAAAATGTGGTGAACGACTCAGATCAAACATGAAGTGAAGTCACATCAATAATGAATATAATGATGGAAAGGACAATGACTTGGAGTCCTTAAGAGAAGGTCACTCATCTCTCTCACAAATAGATATGACAAAGCAATACAAATAACATGGGAACTTAGAGAGCTCACATACGAACTCCCAATAACGAACATACTCGATAAAAATGACCCCCAAACATCAATATACATGTTCAATGATCAAGAACACTATGCACATACACACATGCGCTTATTATTATTATTATTATTATTATATATTTTTTTTTTACATATATACAAATACGCGTACCCTGAACATGAACAAATGAACCTCAAAGATGATATCAATAACAAATGGACACACTCCCAAGTGCTAAGGTAACGAATCAAACTCTCTCTGACGAGATGACCTTCTCAAACTAAGGATCTCTAAACCAGTGTCCGCGAGATAGATGGTGGAAATGATGTGACTATCCTCCATGTGATGAACTGAGGGGGATCACCACTCAGGATGAAGAGAAATATGAAACAAACAAGTAGTGGATAGGATAAGGAAGAAGAAACGAGGAACACAACCAACAAGATGACATGAAAATGCGAAGGTGCAGCGATAGGAAAAGATAATGAGAAAAACATGCCCCTAGGTCCAAGGCTCATGAAACTACCAAACAATGCATGCATACATTAAAGGGCCCCTATCCCGGTGTGAAAATGTGAGCAAGGCGATAAGAAAGAAAGACTATAATACGCATGCGAGGCTCAATGGGCTAGCAATGGACTATGTATCACAAATGAATAACAAGGTAACGGCTAACCGAAATGATGGCCACCCATCCTGCAAACATGGTCTCAAATATAGTACCTCTTTAGCTGATCCACATTGGTTGGCTCTGAGAATCGGTTTCCATCTAGATCCATCAACCATGCAGCGCCCTCTGGGGTTAACTCCCTGATGAAATAAGGTCCGCTCCAGTTGGGTCTGAACTTTCCTCTAGGATCTCTAATCAATCCTCTGATGAACCTCAAGACTAAGTCACCTCTCCATAATGGTCAATCAACAATCTCTGCTATCTTCCCCCACCAGTGGGAGATAAAGGAAGAAATGGACTCATCTGATCTCTGTCTGAAACCCTCAAGCTCCCTCCTCGACACATCTACGACAGTACTAAATGAAAATTGTCACAGAAACTCATAAGCTAGGTCATCCCATGTCCTGTGTCGCGAGGACTCCAAAGATGCGAACTAATACCAGGCTGCGCCACTCAGAGATAAAAGAAACATGGTGATCATCTGTGACTTGTCTAACCCATGGACTCTCATCACAGTACTGTAGAGTCGAAGATGAATACATGGACAACCAACGCCCGTGTACCTCTTAATGTCAGGCATCCTGAACTTGGCTGGTAGACTGGCTACTGGTATACCATCAAGATCATCCCAAGTCGATGAACTGTCAAATACTCTCAACTGTCCAATACGCTACTCAATACGATCCATATATGAATGAGTATCCTCAAGGACTGTCTACTCTGCTGACTATTTATCTCCTGCCTGAGACTAGCCAAGGCCTCCTAAATAGAAGCCATGGCGGCCGTGAACTGATCAACTGTGACAACCCGCTGATCCATGTTTGATCTCTCGGAAAAGCGAACTAATATCCCCTCTACTCTGACCCAAGATGACAAATCCATACTGAGAATGAAAAACCAATCCTGAAGAGCATGAAGCACAAGATATGGTAGGCACAGGGAAAACACGGAAGAAATGCTAGTTTGAATTGGAATAAGTAGGGCATTAAAAACGAAGACGGACTGTCTGACCGTACCCAAACTCGTACTGATCTCGGTGCACTCTCACTAGAGACTAAAAGAGGGAACGTCGAATCTGAACTATGACCATAGAGGCTCTAAAAGCCCTCAGATGCACCCACGTGTAGGGAAGGGAGTCCTAATAGAAGGATATACGGCTCAATCTACGAGGTTAAGGTGGCTCTAAATGGATATAGGTGGACTTTAAAAGATCCATAGCAGAAGCGATCGTACCCTCCGGTGGTACGCAACTTTCTGCACGCCTCTGAAGAGATGGGGCGCTTCCATGCAAGGTGGACATCACCTCCACACATGCACTACCTCGACATCCCAGGGGGGGTTTCCTATGGTGAAACTTCTCAAAACTTGCAACGCTCAATGGCCAACTAGAGTGCACGGTGAATGGTATGGGTGCATCCGAAAACCCTAATGAAACTAAAAGAGAAGAGGAAACACACTGGTCGCACAACTATCCATGAAACCTAGTTTGGGGCTATACGGGTCTTCAATGATCGGACTCCAATCAGCATCAATATGTCGGTCTCCTCCAGAACGCTCCCAAACATCGGTATAGCCTGTCGTTAGACCCTACTCCTAATCTCTGGCTCGGTCAGAGAACAAGCACACAAAAGGCCTCACACTTGCAAAAGTGAGAACCGAAATGAAGGAAATGACCGAGACCAAGAGATTTGGAGGTAAAGGGATAGAAGTGCGGCCCACATGGACAAGCGACATGCAATCAAGCAGAAGAAGGGCAATCATGTGACATGCAGTCAGGCAGAGTGCAGGATACATCGCTCATGCACACATACAAGCTATGACGATCGGATGAAAAAGTGATACAAACATCATGCTTAAAGACGACCGAGAGAATATATAAGCAAGTGAATCAACGTGTCAAATCAATCAATATATAACAATGAATCTATACATACAAGGCGATCAAAACAATCATGGCAAATATCGGAATCACTATGCTAAGCGAAACAAGATAAGCAATCAACGCAATCAACATGCCAACATCTCCAACGAATATGGCAATGAATCACAGAGAAAATAGCTATCTCGGGATCCTCAATCAAGAAGAATCAATCACCATAATCAGAATGTCGAACATCTCAAACAAATATATCAATGAAGCATGAAGAAACTGGCTATATCATAATCCCCAATCAAGATAATCGACCTATACGATCAATCATGTCAATGCTCCAAGTGAAAACTCGGGAACTCTCGAAGTGCAATCAAGAGAAGAGTACCTACTGATCGACTCACCAAACGCCACATTGGCTTCACTTTAAGTTCAAGCTTGACCCTCTAAAAGTTTCCCCAGCGGAGTCGCCATTTTGTGGACCCCGCATTTCGGCTCATGCGTTTCCCACTCGATGGCGAGCTTGATTTTAATTTGAAAAATGATTTTTATTGATTAAGAAAATGACTTGGAGTCGCCACTTATTTTTGTTTTATTTTTAAAAGGGTAAACAAAATAAGAAAGAAAAACCCTAAGTGTGACTCCTTATTTTAGAAAAGGCGGTCTGTGAAAAACCCGACCGGGCTCGGAGGTCAGGTTACTTATCGGGAAGGTACGGTACGAACCGTAGCACCCCTC